>NC_142143.1:32005909-32157424 GCF_024610735.1 Ursus americanus
TGAAATTTTAAGAGTTTTGGATAATAATATTTCTTACTTTGTTATTTTGAAGACACTAAATTGATTCCTCACTTTAATTACCTAAATGCTTTTAAAATGAATGATCTTTTGCATAACAATAATATTTTTACATAATGTTTCATACATTGCCTTATTTAATCCCTATATCAACTTTTTTTTAAGATTTCATTTATTTATTTGTCAGAGAGAGAGGAAAGAGAGCGCAAGCAGGAGGAGCAGCAGGCAGAGTGGGGAGCAGGCTCTCCTCTGAGCAGAGAGCCTGACACGGGGCTCGATCCCAGGACCCTGGGATCATGACCTGAGCCAAAGGCAGTCGCTTAACAAACCAAGCCACCCAGACTGTCCTCCTATATCAACTTTTTAAAAATCTTTTTTGTTGTAGGTAGCATTATCACTCTCATTCTATACATGAAAGTTTTTAATGTTCCAAAGTTCTCACAGATAGTAGGTGATGGAGCAAGAATTTGGAGGCTGTAAGGTGGTATCTCCGTGTGGTTTTGATTAGAATTTCCCTGACGGATAATGATTTTGAACATTTTTTCATGTGTCTCTTAACTATTTGTCTTCATTAGAAAAGTGTCTATTCATATCTTCTGCCCATTTTATGATTTGTTTATTTGTTTCTCGTGTATTGAGTTTGAGAAGTTCTTTGTAGATCTTGGATACCAGTCTTTTATCTCTAGTGTCATTTGCAAATATATTCTCCCATTCTGTGGGCTGCCTCTTAGTTTTTTTGACTGTTTCCTTGGCTGCGCAGAAGCTTTTTATCTTGATGAAGTCCCACAAGTTCATTTTTTCTTTTGTTTCTCTTGCCTTTGGAGATGTGTCATGAAAAGGTTGCTGTGGCCGATGTCGTTGAGGTTGCTGCCTATGCTCTGCTCTAGGATTTTGATGGATTCCTTTCTCACATCAATTTGGAGTTTATCTTTGTGTATGGTGTGAGAGAGTGGTCAAGTTTCATTCTTTTGCATGTAGCTGTCCAATTTTCCCAGCACCATTTATTGAAGAGACTATCTTTTTTCCACGGGATGTTTTTTCCTGCTTTATCAAAGATTAGTTGCCCAAAGAGCCGAGGGTCCATTTCTGGGTTCTCTATTCTGTTCCATTGGTCTATGTGTCTGTTTTTGTGCCAGTACCATGCTGTCTTTGTGATCACAGCTTTGTAGTACAACTTGAAATCTGGCATTGTGATGCCCCCAGCTTTGTTTTTCCTTTTCAACAGTTCCTTGGCGATTTGTGGCCTTTTCTGGTTCCACACAAATTTAAGGGCTGTTTGTTCCAGTTCTTTGAAAAATGTCATTGGTATTTTGATCGGGATAGTATTGAAAGTGTAGATTGCTCTGGGTAGCATGGACATTTTAACTATGTTAATTCTTCCGAAAGACAATTATCATATGGTTTCTCTCATCTATGGAAATTAAGAACTAGGAAGATCGGTAGGAGAAGAAAGGGATAAAGAAAGGGGAGGTAATCAGAAGGGGGAATGAAGCATGAGAGACTATGGACTCTGAGAAACAAACTGAAGGCTTCAGAGGGGAGGGGGGTGGGGGAATGGGATAGGCCGGTGATGGGTAGTAAGGAGGGCATGTATTGCATGGTGCACTGGGTGTTATACGCAACTAATGAATCATGGAACTTTACATCAAAAACCAGGGATGTACTGTATGGTGACTAACATAATATCATAAAAAATATTATTATAAAAAAAAAAGAATTTGGAGGCTGGATCTTTGGAGCCCAAATCTAGAGCTCTTGCCCCTACATCTCACATACTAACTTGTTAGAGAGATTATTTGAACAATTAAACCAATGGTCATGAAAGTCAGAACTTGACAGGAGATTTTGAATGGATGGTCCATAAAAGCGTATTTTCATATATTTTCAACTTTTAGAA
Organism: Ursus americanus; assembly: GCF_024610735.1. NCBI lineage: Eukaryota > Metazoa > Chordata > Mammalia > Carnivora > Ursidae > Ursus > Ursus americanus. Next base: position 32,007,825 of record NC_142143.1, read on the forward strand.
CTCTCATTGAGCCATACAATGAAAGTAATTTTCTGTCATCGGAAATGTGAAATAGTTGTCACAACTCTTTGCCCTGAATCTGTTATTCACAAGGACACGAATCAACATAAAGGCATTTCGGGGCACTGTTGGTGACCTTCCTTTCCCTAAAGGTGGGAGTGGATGAAACGAATTTCTCTCACTGTCTCTCCAGGTGGTTGTATTGTTTGCATGCTGAGCTGCACAGCTTTCAAAGGGCTTGCCCTGGGATATGACTGGGCTGAATTTAGAAGGAGCTGGTCATTGAATAGCTCTGGTAATTCTTGCATCTCACAGTTATGAGGCTGACAGCTCCTTTGGTGGAGAAAGCGTGGATATATTTCAAGGTGATGGTAGTTTTGTCCCTCTGGCAGCAAGCTGCGCAACCAGCTTAGCCCATTATCCTCCTCTCCCACTGGATTTAAGCCTGGGGAGAAGTCTGGGGCTTTTGTCAGGATAGAAAGGAAAGAATGGATAATTATTCCCTGTCTCTGCTCAAAGAGAACAGCACTATATTATAAAGTAGCCTTCAGTTACTGAAATGGGCTTGTCTATAATTCTAGTGACTTATAAATTACTCTTTGTAAGAACCAATATTTACTATTATTATTTTAGTGATGTTACACTTTTAATATCTCATAGTTTAAGCTTTATTACACAAAACTTTGGAGATACTATTTAACATCCAGAGGGTAAAATGCACCTCTATCTTTTTATATATATATATATATATATATATCTTATTAGAACACTTAAAAATACAGATGGCTGCTCTGCCCAAATTGATTGAAAGCCCCACTGTACAGTTGTCTACACTGTAATTTTTCTCAACTTGACTTTCTTAATCTCACAGGGTAGTTCTGCAAAATCAATACAAAGTAATTACAGAATTTAAAATCCCAGATGTTATGATTACATTAATCTTTTCCTTTAATGTCTATTCTGGGAAATACCTTTTATAAATAATTGCTATTTAATAAACATATTTAAAAAATAAAATTCCCACAGAGCCTAACTAATTAATTATGTAAATTGGTCCTAGCATATTTGAGGGGCAGTGTTTTCAGTTTGCCATCTTCCAGTAGCTCAGCATCGCTCTCATTCCCCTTTCAGCCAAAATTATAGTCAGAGATGAGCATTTCAATTTGCAGCTGACAGTTTAGGGTTAAGATATGATTCCAGGTAACAGAAGCCAATGAGAGTACACCCAGTTGATGTTTGTGACATCATCTTCCAGTCGGAGTACATAGAACAGCTGAGGTAGCGTTCAGTTTCAGCCCCAGTGCCATTATGATGGATGTTTACATCTCTTCATTGAGAGCCAATTATCTCGCTTTTGTGTGAGGCCCAAGGATCACTCATGCTGCCAGGCTGCACAGAGCCCTGTTGGATGTAGCTGAACGAATTGTTTTCCCTGTCTCTGGTAAGAGCCTCTTCTGTTTTACCTTCTCTTTCAAAAATAAAGGTAGATGTGTCTAGCAGAGGAAACAGTGCAAGAAACTGGTGTCAGGGTCAAACAGGATTACTAGCCGGTAAGCTTTTAATCAGAGCAATGTTTAGCATTATTAAGTGGAAATGTGGGTTTAGCAAAATGAATTGAAAAAGAGCATGCTAACGTTTACCTGGCAAACTAATTTGCAGTAGGAAATGAATGGCAGGTAAATTCAGCTTTTCTTTAGAAAAGGAAAGTAACTGCTGTTATAGGATCATTATTTTGAGTGTGTGTGTGTGTGTGTGTGTGTGTGTGTGTGTGTGTGTGTGTGTTTAAATACATGTGGATATGTATACTACTCTGCTCCATTTCTTTATATTTTGCTATTAGTAGCAAAGAATAGAAATGGTCAACCCCAAGTAGTGTTGCTATAAATTTAAAATGAGTCAAAGTTCCTAATTGTTAAATGATAGTTCTTTGGGACAGTTTTCCAAAGTTGTATCTATACAGAAAAAACAAAATTCACCAAGTGAGCAAAGGCTTTATAGCTTCTGAAATGAACTTGTAGTACTTTGTATTGACATTTACCATTTTTAATCTAAGGAAATGATAACAGCAAATTGTTTTAAAGAACAGTGTGGGAATTTTTTTTCTGGAATTAAGAGATGTTAAAATCATTTATTGCACTAAGTGCCTTTGAATGCACAGCAAAATACTGTTTCATGCATTTGTAGAATATTTAAACTCTAAAAATAAAGCTTTCAATTAATTAATCACTTATTAGTAGTGATACTTACACCTGAGAATCCTTACACTATTATAGCAAAACAAATATATTTACAGCTGTTGAATTGCTGTGGATGTAGGAGGGATCCTGACAGGGATCCTGAAAAATCAGATACAATAAAAGCTTTTAATTGACTGAAGATGTTCACATGCTAGCAAATGAAGAATTCAAAAACACTTTTAACTCCTCAACTATTGTTTATTATCACAGTATAAAGTAGCAGACTATTGTTATTTTAAAGTCGAAGGCAGTTATTTATGAAACAAAGACCCAGGAAAATGTAAATAGCTGGTATTTAATTTAACCTCTTATTTTATTTTAATAGCATCACCATCTCTTCTAGGGTAATAAAACTTTTGACTGATGGCTTATCCATCAGGCTTCAATATGCTTATGCTTTTCAGATTGACTTTTACTCTACTTTAACACAGAGTATTTCTGCCTGTGCAAACCAGTAATTTGGGTAATTAGAAATCAGGGTTTGGAGAGGCTCAAGTTATACTTCCAGACAGCAGGGATTTCTCAGCTATGTCACACTTCTGCGTCTTCTGCTAGCCCAGTCCTGTTTGTCAGGGCTTGACATTACTGTCGTTCGACTTGTCTCTTTCAGTCAATTCAGGTCTGAACAAAGCTGAGTTAATAGGAAGTGTCAGATGTGTGTATTAATGGAATCTAAAGAAATGAGCTTATTGTCTGAGACAAAACAGTATATTATCCATCAAACCTGAAAAGCTTACAAATATGCACCTGGAGTTAATTTTTCACAGGGACACTTAGTTTGGTAATTCTGTGAATTTCAAAATCTAAAAGTGGGAATCCCAAAGTTTTGATAATGTGAACATGAAAGAGTAATGATTCACCACTTTGAAATAGATTTTCCCCTTGAGTACTTTAAAGTGGAGTTGAATAACCCAAAGGTATTGACTATCATTTTCACAGATCAATCTTGACTAAGGGAAAACATTTGTTTCCTAACAATTAATTCTCTGAAAATCTATTTATATCATTTTGTCAACAATGAAGAAGATCTTACTCAGCCAATGAACGGTCTAGACATTTAAAATTGTATTTTCTGCTGAATGCTTTCCTCAGTGTTAGTGTCTCTGATGACAAATGCGCTGCTTTGGTAGTTAGAATTGCTCATCTCCTTGTTTTCCTCTGAATGAGTTTGTACGACATGGGTATACATGATATGATCTACCCGGCTGGTTCACTTTACTGACAGAAAGGGTTTGTTTTTTATTTTATTTTTGTAAAGGGAGGACATCAGTGGGATCAGAGCCATTTCCCATGCCACAAACTCCCTGGGAAGAATGCTTAATATAAGGAGCATAGGTGAAAAATGCATGAAGGTGCATGTACTCCTGTGTTCCTTGCATCCTTCCTAACGTATACGGCCTTTGTCTGAGTTAAGTAATCATCTTTTTTTTTTCTTTTGCATTTTTCTTCTCTATATTATCTTATCCAGTTCTTTGTGTGTGGTGGACCAAGTTAAATGTTACTAAGTGACAGGTTTTACAGGTCTGGAGCACAGTGATATAAAGCTTCCTATTACGTCTTCTGAAGTTCTCTGCATTTCCCAGAGGCTAAAATTGTTATTTATTTAATGTTTCCTTTTGAAAATAGTTCTTCAAATCCTATGATTATGTATTCCAAAATAACACTCTTCCCCCCCCTTGTATGTGTTAATTTTCTCCTAGAAATTAGTTTATTTAAGCACCTTCTTTAGCTTCTTTTCATTATGGAATACATGGATACCATTTAGGTTTCTACTTTCTTACCTGAAGTACTTGGATATGTCATGAATCCTTTGCTTGTCTTAGAAATTCTGGACTTTCATGGCCAACTTTTTAGTTAAGACAAAAATACAGTAACCATGTGTCTCTTAGCTTTGGTTTATATTAATATGAAAATGCATGGAGATTTAGGTGTATATTTTATGTACATACACAGGTTCATATATACTTTAAGATTTAAAAAGTGTTTTCATAGACATAATATCATTCAGTCTCAACAATTAGTCTGTGATAAAGTAATTCATATTATGCTGCAAAGAAAATAGAGAGTAATAGTTTTTAACTTGTTGCCAAAGATCACCTAGCCAGTAGATCACCTAGCCAGAAAAGTCAAGATTCAGAAAATGTTTTTCAAATTTCAGTGCCCCAGATCAATCAGTCAGCCTTCCTCCCTTCCTTCCTCCCTCCCTCCAAATATCTGACTACTTATGATTTTTTTTTTTTTTTTTTTTTTTTGCCTACTCTTTGCCAAGCACTCATATAGGTTCTTGGGGTTTATTTATAACTGAAGAATTTAAGATCCTTGTTTTGTGCATGTTACATTATTTTCTTTATCTGGCAGACTCCCATCTTTAAGTTACTAAAAATATAGATTGCATTTCAAGTGTGGCAAATAAAACAGAGAACTACTAATAAATAAGAAATATGAGTTAAGGGATAGATTTATTTGCATATTTTATGTTTCCATGTATCTTTAAGTTCTCAAGTATATTCTAACCTAAAATAAATTTGTAAATACTTTACATTTGGGTATTATGAAAATTTCTATCAATTATTTTATAACTTTATTTGATTCTGAATGTGATCCCTGCAACTTTACAAAAATAAAATACTTACCTTGAAATGTTGCAAAAAAATCATTTTGGGACAAAGTTTGCCTTGTATCTGTAGTGTACATTCAAGGAATCTAACTTTATATTTTTCCTTTATCTTGTAATAAAGTCCTCGATAGTCATAATGCATTGAGTTTACAGTTGCTTGATTTTAGGGAGGGTTTTTGTAGCATATAAATAGCGAGTGAGAAACAGTTGAATTTTATTTTCTTTTAATTAAGAACTTAACAATATTTTCCAAATGACAATAGTTTTTGAATAAAGCAAATGAGATAATCTGGCATTTAACGCCATTTTTTTCCAATAGTTTGGCATATATCAAGAGTGGTTCCTAGGATAGTTGAATTAAAAGTGATATTTACTACCCATCGAATTTATTTACAGATGCCCAATGATTTAAAAGGAAAAAATAAAAAAGAAGCAGCAGCCTGAAATCTAACCTCCTCAGGGAAAATTAGTCTGTACATAGAACCTATCAGTTGGAGATAAACCATTTTAGATGGTATCATTTAATTAGCCACTAAGGAATCTATCTAGTGACATACATATAAATTGTGAAACAATTCAAAGTTGCCTGCACATGCTTGATTTGACACAAAATATTTTACTTTTGTAATATTGCATAATAATCACATTATATCCCTGGACTTAGTACCTTTACTAACATGCATTTGAAATGTGCAGAATGAGGGTGTATAATGAGAATGCAATAATTAAGTGTATGAATTAGCTACATTCAGGGGCTATTAAGCGTGGACATTTTGCCAAAAAGTTTTACAAGATACTAGGCCTTGAATTTAACTAATTTTACCTTATAATATTTCAGAATTAATTTTGATAATGTTTGTGATAAAGTATGAACTGACATCAGACTGCGTTTTTTAAATGCACCATTCTACCAAAAGCAGATTGGTTGTTCTGCAATACTGATTTGATGGCAAGGAACAAAGCACTGTATAAAGACAGCTTGGTCACAGTCTTCATTCAGAAGTGACTCTCTACCTATATGCCATGCCATACTGTAAAACTCTCAGAGGTGTACCATAGCATTTGAATCAATGGGAAAAAAATGTATTTTTGCTAAAACAGAGCATGTGTATTGGTACTGCCAAGTCAGATGAAATACTGAGCTGGTGAAATTTATAATGTGGGGTAGAGCATGATGAAATCTGCTGTGATTGATAGGCCTGGTGTAAAGTTAAGTTCTAACAGCTTTTCCCAATTTAAGTGTGTAAGACTAGGAGCAGATGAGCAAACACTTCTACTCTGTAGAGCAATGAGTAGCAGATGCTTTCAAAGACACTCTTCCTTTTGATTTTTTGTTTGTTTACCTGCACCGTGCTAAGAATATGGTTTCCAGGACCAGATAACCTGAGTACAGTTTCTTGCCCCACCCCTTTCAGGCCTTAATTTCTTCATTTAAAAACTGGGAGAAAGGAAAACAGCTCCCTCATAGGGTTTTTTGTGAAAATTTCATGAGCTAATCTTGGAAGTACTGAGAACAGGGTCTGGCATAATCAGTGTTGCCTCCTTTTAGTATTTTCTCTGATACTGGCTCAAAACTCTGTGTGAGTGTGTGTGTGTGTGTGTGTGTGTGTGTGTGTGTGTTTAAATTGACTCAGGAGTTTCATGAAAACCAACATTTACAGAGAAACTTTGGTATGCCACAAACACAAAATCTTTGGAAACTAATCATATTAATTACTCTTTAAAACTTGACACTGACTTCAGGAGATTTTAGTACTAGATATAGCCTTATCACTTACTGCATAGAAGATGTCTGATATGTCATAGACTTCACATTTTTTGATGTGAAAAATGAATTAAGTTAAAAATAGATTAAACCACTTTTAGGTGCTTTTCCAACTTTAAAATTATATGACATGGGATATCTTTATATAAAAATGTACACATTCATTTATAATACATATATATACACAAATATGTGTATAATTCAAATGAAAGTCCAATAGCTTTACTTTTATATTTTACTCTATTTTACTGTCATTACCTTTTATTCTGTTATTTTGTATGAGTTGATGAGAATTTGAAACTTGTAGTTATGAAAGGTTTTATTTGTTCTCATCAACATTCTCAGGCTTTCCAACAGCTAGCTCATTGTCTCACATGGGTGAGGAAGTGATAATAGAATTGGGCTAAAGTCCTTCTCTAGCTCATGCTGTTCTGTGTCCCTAACATACACTGAAAGGCAAAATAAAAGTGTTTTGATTTTTAAAACCTGTGTGTGTGTGTGTGTGTGTGTGTGTGTGTGTGTGTGTGTGTGGTTTGTTTTGTCTTGTTTTAATGGCACATCTACCACAAGCCCAACCTTACATCAAGAGAGATACAAATAGAAAAGGGTAAATTATTCTCTTCTCCACAGTTTACAGTCTCGTAGAATCAAGGTGCTAACATATGTGTAAAACATAAAAGAACAACCCAATCATTTTACTAAAGTATTTTTTTCTTCACTTCTAAATTCCATAAATCATTTACAACATAGGCACATAGTTATAAGTACTTAGGACATGCCAACAACGAGTAAACACCAGTGCTGGTCTCAAAGAGCTCATGGTCTAGAGGCCAACACAAACTTGAACATAAATAATTAGAATACATTGTGATAAGTGTTATATTAGAGGTAAGCACAGAGTGCAGAGAGAACATAGACAAGGATTAACTTATTCTACCTTATAAAAATGAGAAAGTTATCCAAATGAAGCTATCATTTAGCTGAGTTTTTAAAAATGGGTAGGGAATTTCCCAGGTGTAGAACAGTAAAAGATATTTTAGGCAGAGGTGGCTCCAGTAAGTATAAAGTCAAAATGGGAGGAGAAAGCGCAGTGTATTCAGGTAAGGCTCAATGTTTAGTCTGACTGGAGTCAGGGATGAGGGGGAACTAAAAATGAGCACCAAAGTATCAGAACAGATGCTGGTTGTAAAAAACCAGTAGGGACAACCTGGTCCTATCTGCATAACTGTAAGCCTTGGCTGGAAGGTTAAAGTGAGGTTTTTCCTAAATTTAAATACCGTGGAAGACGTGATTAGCTACATCACTGTGATTTTGAGTAAATGTGAAATGCTTTTTAAAAGAAACAGGAAACAAGTTTACCTGAGACTATGTAAAGCAGTTTGACCCATCAAAGGAGCAAGAAACCCAAGAAAATTCGGTTCATTAAATTTCAAATAGTGTTAAATTCCCCATTCCATTCATTTATTTTAAATGATGGATAATATTCAATGAGGGGATTAATTACTCAAGAATACAGAAGAGAATCACACATGACAGAATTGAGCAGAATATCAGAGTTTGGGAAAGAGTACTTGAGTCAGTAATGATTCACTTTTGATGATTCTGACCAGGCCTCAGCTAAGGAATAGGAAATATCTATTCCTGAGTGACCTGGTGTTTCAATGTTGGGCTAGTGTCTGCTGGAAGAACCAGGGGATTGAACTCCTTCCTTATAAGATGATTCAATTCATTGTAGTTATTTTTAAAATTGTTTGAACAACATTACATGGAAGTTATTTATTTAAAAACTATTTCAAAGGAAAAATGAAGCATTTTCCATTCCCTTCTTCCTATGATTTAGGTGGAATGTGATTTATGGAAAACACAAATTAGTAATGCGGGAGGGGGAAGAGGGAGAGAGAGAAGTACTGAGCATTAGAAAAGACTATAGACTAATTAGTTTCACAGTTGTCCCATAAGACTTTCCCAAAACCAGCTATTCTAAGTTTATTCATGTATACAATAGTGGTGAGTCTCCAATATGGAGAAAGAGATGGCATCCAATGGGAGCATAATCAATTAGGCTTTCTCTACAGCCTCCCACACTTGCAGTGCTATAGTAACTCTGGTAGGTGATGGAGATACAGAGATAAGTGTGGTGTTGATGTTCAATATGGAGTATGGGTGCCATGTTGAGGCACCAGAGACAATAGGATAAGTCACCCCAGGAAAGGCAAGACAGTTGTCCGCCTGCTTCTAGGAGAACTCCTTCCATCTTGGCTGGATCTTTAATGTTAACTCTCAGAGCAATATCACATAATGGGATGCAAGTGACAACTTTAGATTAAGGAAGAGGAATGGTCTTGAAGGTGAGAAATAGACAGGAACCGTGAGGCATTAGAAAGGTGGAGATCCAGAAAAGTAAACATTTTAGGGAAAGTGGGGGGGGGTGTACCAAAAAAATCCACTAGCATACAGGATTGTGGTAGTTGATCATGGAGAGTGTGAGAACTAATTATAGAGAAGATTTTATTCCCTTGAAGTCAAGGATTCTGCCTAATTCTTTGAATACTCATTCAAAGAAAAGCATTCAGCAGATGCTTGTAAAATGAATGCCTGAAGAAGGGAAGGAAGCAAAGAAACTGGTTTTCTTTCTCCTTATATACTTTGGATATGCGAGGTTTCAGATGCCCATTAAAGAACAAAAAAGATATACTTTGTAGCTATTGGATATAGAAGACTGGAGTTGAGATATTTAGTAACCATCTTCAAATTGTTGCCATTCAAAAACAATGTGATTGAAGGACATCAATCAAAGAAGAAGCGTTAGGGAATTCTATTATTTAGAGGTTGTGAAAAGGAAGCTGAGCTAAACAAAGGACATTCAGAATGAGAGCCCTTTGAGTCAGAGGAGAACTAAATCGAAACTCTTAGAACTGCCTTTTAACTTTAGATCAGGAAGGAAAGGATGGTGCTAAGGGTGGGAAATCCACATAAACCTGTATGTAGGAAGAATACATTCTTTTTTCTCTTTCCCCATAGCCTCTTTTCATTCCCCTTTCACCTAAAACCCTTCAGTAGCTTTCTATTACTTCTAAGATAATGACAAAATTAATATCAATACAGTCTACAAGAGCCAGCATGGTTGGTCTGTACATTCCAGCATCATTTGACCTCTTATAATCTCTCTTACAATCTTTTCTCTGTCCCACTCCCAAGACTTAACTCATGCCCTTCCTTCTGGTTAGTAGGTTCTTCTGACCCTCCTTCATATATTTAACTCCTATTCATACTGCAAATTTCAGTTAAAGAAGTGCATCCTTGCAAAAGTCCTTCTTGACCTCCTTGACCAGGTCAAATCTTCCTATGACGGGCTCTTAAAACAATGTTTAACACTTGCAAGAGTTACTGTTGGAGGACTTCTTGGTTGATTAAATTGTTAATACTAGTCTTCCTCACTAGACTTTAATCTTCATGAAACTAGTTGCAGAGTCTGTTCTGAGTCACCAGTGAATCTCTAGCATCAAGAATAATGTCTAAAGTAAGGACAATAGCTAAATAAATGGTGTAGGCACATAGAAGCTGGCAATATATATATATATAATATTATATTAATATTTATATTAAATATTATATATTGTAATTATTTATATGATATATAAATACAATATATATTATTGATTTTATATTATATATATTGTAATTATATATAAATGTATATATATATATTATATGTGTTATAATATATATATTAGCACCAGGGAAAATCAAAAGCCCTGAGATGCTAGTGAATTTTAATTATAGAGAGAAAAATTGAATAGGCTTTCCTAGATTATTAAAATACTTGCCCATTGCTGTAGCCTGCTTATCAGTAATATGTGGATGACTCCATAGCTAATTATAATATTTGAAGTATATTGAGTAAGATTATAGATTGTGCACTTTTGAATTATGTGCCAAGCAACAAAAATACTGTCAATGTCTACTTGTAAATTTTGATATAAATATAGCAAGGGTCCTGTGAACATACAGATAGTTGAAGGGTATGAAGAGGTGTTAGACTAGGTAAAGGGTATAGAAATTGAGTGAGCATTCAAAAACTTGTGCCAGGTACAACTGATGTTACTGAAACTAGAAAGAATGTAATTCAGAACGTGGTGGTCAACCATATGAGAGGCAGCAGAAAGGCTAAAAATATAGAAAGAAAGAAAACTGAACTTTAAATTGAAGGGAAGGTCACTGGTGGCCTTAAAGAAAGTAGTTTGAGATGCTAGACAGCGAGGAGTCAGCAGGAAATTGATTTTTAGGAATTGAAACCATGTTCAAGCAATTTAGAACCGAAAAGGAATAAAGACCTGTTGGATGGAACTGTCAGGCAATGACTCCTTCATAAATGGAAAAACTTTACTTGGTGGATGGATGGATGAAATATTAAGTAACATTTACCCTTTTAAATTGATCTTCAAAACAAGTAGCAAACATATTTGTCATAAATAACTAGATGGTAGGTATCTAGTCATTACGCTCAAGATAGCATCATGATTTTTTAGAAAGGAGAGCAATATAGCCAAAAATGTAGGAAATTGTGATGTTATTTACTCAGCAGTTAATTTATTTGCATAAAAGTGATACTGTTTCAACTGAAGCCATTTAGAAGCATCTTCAGAGATAATAAGCAGCTCTTGCTTTGTAAGCAAATAAACAAATAAACCTCCCAACATTAAGACTTGGGCCCTCCAGAAGGCCACAAAATAATCTAAAGGGGCAGTGCTGTGCCAGGAAATATTCATGGCCTGACGAATAGAAGAGCTCCCATACCTTAAAATGTTGGAGAAATTAACTGAAACCCAAAAAGAGAAAGATACTCAATGGATATGGTTTAAAAAATCTGTGTGATTAAAGAGAATACTACACTATAATATACAGTTATGAATTCAAAATATATGTATAAACATTATATATCTTTACATATGTAAAAATATTCATGTAGTGACAGAATCATTTGTTTTCAAAGTTGGGTACACATCCAGCTATATATTCTGTAGCTCTACGATGACTACAGAATTCTTCTTAAGAGGACATTTCTGATTTGCCTAGAAAAAAAAACTGATTAATGTGTTTGTTCTTATTGTTGGGAAGGGCAAGACATCTTTAAATATTCCAGTCAGGAGAGAAACAATATTCCTGTTTCCAAAATAGTCTGAGAAGAAAAACAAAGCAACAGAATTTGCCTGCTAACTCTAGCAGCTGACTTGGAAGGAGGAGTGTGATGTACCATGGATTCAGAGAAAAGTGAGGTCAAAGGGGGTTTGAAATTGGAAAAGCTGCCCATAGCACTATGCCTAGGGGAAACCACAGCAAGCTCCATGTGACAGAGATATTCACGCAGCAAGGTTTTACAGTCAGGCTGTACTGATGAGGGCTGGGCCCTGAGGACAAGCACAGGCACAGGGACCCAAAAGCAATCCGAGGATACTCATGAAACCAAAATATGAAGACGTCCCAAAAAGACAGCAAAGCATGGTATCCGACATCTGAGAAGAGGGATCTATGCAAGGGACTGGCGTCAGAGACAAGATTCTAGTTTTTAAAAAGTCTAGGGAGGAGACCCTCCATGTGGAAACCTGGCTTGCTAACAGGGGACCTGGCAACTGGGTTCCACTTACCAGCAAGAATTCAAGCACTGGACAGAGATTCTGAGGTCAGAGAAGTTCCAGAATCTGGGGTGGATTGGGCCCTATAGGTTGGGTTCACATCTCTATTAATGAAGAATAGAGGCTTGACCTGAAGCTCACTATCTGGTTTATTCATGTGAGTTATCTTTGAGGGCACGAGAGTAGGGGGAAGGAGTGTGGTCTCTGAAGGCAGTCAACAGCACGGGAGTTTCTGGCTTCCTCACCAACCAGTGGTATGACCATGGGCAAAGCACTTAACTTGTCCGCGTCTCAGTGGCCTCACCTGAGGGATGCCGTGAGGATCAAACAGGTTGGTACATGCCATCCATTTAGTGCAATGCCGGCACCCAGGACGTGCTGGGCACCCAGCGTGACTAACCTACAAACTCCACACTTCAGTCCCACTGCTTCTCAGACACACGTCTGAGAGTTAGTCCATGCTCCCGCTGCTCGGAGCATCTGCAGTGCCGATTCCTTCTCATTCTTCACATCTCAGTTCAGATGTCATGACTGGCAGCGCGTGGGGGTTCCTTCCTAGAGCATGTTGGAATGGGTGAGGTGTCCTACTTTTGTGCTCAGATGGCACCTGCGCTTTCCTTGTCATGTATTTTACTCGCCATCGCCTTCTCAGTGTCTCCCCTTAGACTGGAAGCTCCGTATGTTTTGGGATTTCATGTATTTTATCCACTGCTATATCAGCAGTGCTGGCATAAAGTATAAACTCATTAAATATTGATTAAATGAATATATGGTGAGAGGCCCCAGACTTAGATCCCTTTGGAGAGCCATAATCTGAAAGGATTTCTCCGTTACAGCTTCATTGGAGAACTGGTAATTGGAGAGCCAGAACTAGAGGACCTGAGGTCTCTTTCAGAAAGTGGCAGTGAAAGTCACTCCTCTGTTAATCTCTGTCTGCCTCTTGGCACGATGGTGTTGGTAGGAACAGCTTTCATCTGGAGGGTATCTTGTGCAGCTCCCGAGCTGCTGGGGCAGTCACCGAGTTTCCCAATGTAGTTGGTGTGAGCTTGCCTGGAGACGGGTCCATTGAATGACAGCCCAGTACCATCTCACGGGACATGTGGTATGTGTGCTTCTGCTTGTGGGCAATTAAAGACATTGCCCTTCTGAATATTCAGAAAGTCTTCCCTTACATTTCTTTTATTTTAATGGACTTACTTATCTTTGGAATAAAAATGATAAATGAACTTCACCAGCAGTGCTACGTGCTAGAACCAGGTTGGGAGCTTAAATACTGCAGAAGCCTGAAATCTCGACTTAGAAATCACAGGGGTATGCTAGACTATGGCCCCTCTTTCTCCTCCGGGCTCTTCTCACTGCATGGGGGATGTGGGAGTTGTTTGTTGCTGTGTGGTGAATTACCACCAATGTAAATGCCTAAACAATAAACATGATCTCACAGTTTCAACAGGTCAGTGATACAGACACAACTTAGATAGATTGATCAGTTTCAAGAGGCTACAGTAAAGGTGTTTATCAAGCTGTGTTCCTTTCTGGAGTTCTCCATCAGGCTCCAGTGGTGGTTGGCAAAATTCTGTTCCTTCTGGCTGCTCTCAGTCCCTACAGGTTGTCTCAGTTCCTTGCCAGCAGGCTCTCCCCAGATCCTCTCTCAACACCAGCAGGGAGACTCTTGAGTGTAAGGCGGATCTTCTGTCACAGTAGACTCATGGGAGTAACAGCCCATCACTTTAACCACAGTCTACTGGCTATGCACATAAGTCACAGGTTCTCCCCATACTCCAGGGGAGGGAATTACACAAGGATGTGACTCATTAGGGGTCACCTTAGGTTGTGTGTACCACGGGGAGCAATCACAGAATATTCTGAGACCTCTGAGTGACTGTTAGCTGCCACTGCCTAACCATTTGTAGAGACTTTCTGCAAAGCTCTCTAAACTTGCAAGTGGCAGAGCTCACTGGGAAGAGCTAATTCTGAGTGAGGAAAGTGGATCAGTCACCAAGAGAAAGTGATAATTGGAGCCAGAAAGATAGCCAGCTGCCTCCTCCTAATCTCTCTACGTGGAAAATCTGTAGCCCCACGAACTTCCTAAAGGTTAGGAGAGGCGAGGCAAGAGCTGTAGAGTTGACTGTCATTAGACATTTTGGACAACTCCCTCTTGATAAAGAGGAGAACATTAAGAGTGTCATTGCTGGTGTTATCACTTGGGGCTACCATTGCTATTGGTATGCTTCATAATGCAAAATATCTGAGAGGCATCATGTTCCTGATTCCTTTAGCAGCTGCATTGCTGAAAGCTCAGAGGCACTCACAGAACCCTTGAGGAGCTGGAAGGTGTGTGCGTGTGTGGGGGTGGTGAGTTGGGGTGTGTCTGGTGGGGGGAGTTACTGTCTTTCACAAGCCATTGCTGGGGGGCTGTGTAGAGATGGGGTTGTAGGCACAGCTTGTCTTCCAGCAGTCCCCATCTCCCCACTTTTCCTCCTCTTTTATCCCTGCAGTATGCCTCAAATATGCCCAATATTTTAAAGCACGTTACTTACCAATCAAACCAAATCAGTAAAGGCTCTGGAAACTTCCAGCTCCACGTCATAGGGACTGATATACAGAAACTGTAGGCTTAAAAAAGAAGTCAGTACATGTGGAATGTGCAATAGGAGAAATAGTGAAAAAAATCCTTGTGTAAGGTCCCATGCCTGTTCACCTCGGGACAAAGCATCAAATCTGGGAATCTGAGAGGACTCTAAGGGCTTCACTCAGTCATTTTCAAACACGAGAAATGATACCGTTTCACTTGAGAGACGGACCGGACCTGAAGCAGCGTCAGCAGCTGACTTAACCCCCTTCCTGGCTGGTGAGCAGAAAAGGGGTGCTGTTTCTTTGCATTCGTCCCGCAAGTTCCTGCACCTGGAAAGTTTCTGTCACACGCTTTCTGGAGTTGGACTGAATGGGCGCACTGCTATGACCACCAGGCCCTGGTCGCAGCTTAAAGGGAAAAGTGGCCTGCTTGAGGCTGAGGCCCTCAAGGGGCGAACTCAAATTTCACTCAGCGGCCCTTAAATGTTCTTCCTGTGGTCTTAGGAAGCTGTGTGAAAGGCCCAGCTAAAGGGAGATACTTGGGCAGTTCGATGGGAGAGGTAAAGAACGGGGCAGGCAGTGGAGTGGAGATAACTTCTGAGACACTGAGAGGCTACAGTCGGGAACACGCATAATCTCTTCTCCATTTCCTTTCCTCCCTCAGCCTCAGATGATGTGAGGACAAGGTGGGCTGATCAGATTCAGGTGAGGCTCAGGAAGAGTGGTTTTGGTGGGACCAACCCAAATAATTGCTCAGACCAAGGCAAAGGGCTTGTCAGCGCTGTCCGACCAGGCTGAAGTCAGGGCTGGAGGAGGTGTACTGGGCGTTGGGGTGACACTTTTACAGTGGTTTCCCACAGACAGCAGTTAAGCAGGTCGAATATCTGGGGCCGCCCTGGATCAACCGCCACTGAAGCACTCGTTGCTGATTTCAACTGCCTTTTCCTAGGGACCCACTCTGGGAAAATGTGAGCACCAAAATAAGTAAGCGCAGTAATGAATTATAAGCCACTGAGCAGAATAACCATCCACAAGTCCATATCAATGATACATAGATAAATAAATGGGAGAGAAGGTATACTCCCTTTTTCCATGAGAATGCAGAGAACCAACTCGGAAGTGTAGAGAGAGGCTGGGAGTTGGCAAATAGTCATTTTGCTTCTGTAATAGTGAAGATCAGATCAAACAAGAATCACTAATAGATGCTAAATCTAGGGGGAAATTTTGAATGTGGAGCAGAATATTCACATGGTTGAAAAGTGACTCCCCAGGGATTGCCCCTTAGTTGCAAGGGGGAACAAAAATAATTATTACAGTGGAAAATCAGCAACACCTTGACTGTGATTTTAATTTTTAAAATTAACATTACTAGTGAGAGACAGATGGGTATTATGTGCCCTCAGATTCGATTCACAGAGAACAGACTCTCATATGTGTTATTTCTGCAGGAATGCGTAATCTAAAACTAATCAGAAAACACCAGACAAATCCAAAATGAGGAATATTCTATTAAAAAAGGGGGCAAGGAGAACTCTGTTCCTCAGAATTATCAGTGGCATGAAAAAACAAAGAAAGCTCTGATGTGACTTAGGTTAATGGAGGCTGAGGAGATATAATAACTAAATGCAGTACTTCATCCTAGACTTGTTCCTATACCAGAGAAGTCAAAATGCCCTGAAGAATATTTTTTGGTCAATAGACAAAGTTGGAATGTGAACATGCATTATTTTGAAGTATTATATCAATATTAGATTTGCTGAAGTTGAGAATGTTACTGTGGTTATAGAAGAGAATATGATTCTTAGAAATTCAAAATAGGGGTTCAGTCAGGTAAGCGTCCAACTCTTGATTTCAGCTCAGGCTACTTTTATGTAAATTTGAAGTTACTTTCAAATGAAAAGTTTACATAAAGAATTACCCAGTATATATGGTTAAATTTTTTAAAATGTAGTACAGTATATTTATATTGCTCTATCACTTCCTCAAAAATGAATATAAACACTAAAATATACACTCATTAATATGCATGAAAGTGTCTGGAAAGTGTCTACAACAAGAAAATGTTATTGGCATTTGCTTCTGGGTCAGGAACTATATATCTGGATAGGAGAGAGACCTAGTTTTCCATGTTTAATCCTTTGCAATTTTTGAATTAAAAAAAAAAAAGAACATGGGGTGCCTGACTGGTTCAGTCTGTAGAGCATGTGATTCTTGATCTCTTGATCTCAGGATCATGAGTTCAAGCCCCATGTTGGGCATGGAGCTTACTATAAAAAAAAAAAAAAAAAAAAAAAAAAAAAAAGAACCCATACACTTTTAAAGTGAAAAACAAAGATAGTTCAGTTCAATTCAGCCTAACATATAATCACTTTCTTTACATTGGTCTAGGCCCTAGAAATATAATGAAAAGTTGTATTTTGAATCACATGCCTTTGAATAGCTCATGTTCTGCTTGGAGAGAGAGGGATAAGATATTTTAGTCAATGAAGAAAGGTAAGAGAACTAAGATGCTATTATTAAAATGAAAAAAAGAGGGGAAAGTGTGAAATCTGTTGTACATCTGAACATCCTGTAGGATTTAATTGTCCCTCACCTAAAGCCTTTATACTTTATTATTCCCACTCTTTAAGGGGTTGAGTAATATTTTCCCACTACTTTCCACATAAGGACATTCTACGGATTAACGAGATCATTTTTTATGGAGATTCTTGAACTTTATTTGGAGAGAGTAGATAATATTATTGTCAGCTTTGAAACATGCTTAAGTAAAGGAAGGAAGAAAAGGAGGGAAGGAGGAAAGGAAGGAAAGATGGAAGGAAGGAAAGAAGAGAGGAAGAGGGAAAGGCAGGAAGGAAATAAGAGAAAGAAAGAAAAAAGAAATAGGCCTTCTTAAATTCTTGAGATTTTTGCCAGCTTTTTGAAATTTCTGTGTAATTTGGCACTTTACAGCAAATACAGTCATGTTCTTTCCTCCACAGGCTTCCATTAAGGCAAATTTTCATGTTACCAAAGCCAGATTTATTGAGACATCCAGAAGGGGATGACTTTGGGACAATTACCTTGCAGTTATTCCACTGAGATTGAATCAAAGTTTGCTATGGTCTCTGACAACTCTTTTGGAACATGTCCAGTTTTAATAATGCAATTGCTGTGGAACATTTCCTGAAGGAAAAAGACAAGAACATCAGCAGAATACCACTATATAAAAACAAAGTTAAAAAATTGTGTGCAGAAAGGAAGTTAAGGGTCAACCTTTAAGATCTCAAAAGCAATAAATTCCAAGTTTGAAGTTGAAATATGGGTCTTAGAGTTTCCCATGGCACTCTGTATTACTGTTTGTATCGAACAATTTTTAAATGCTATTCTGTAGCCCCAGAATGCATGAGGCCTGCCAGAAATGAATATTTTAGATTTTTAAAATTAACAGTAAGTTTGCATAATACTCTTTTTTTCAAAGGCTTTCACATTTATTATCTCATTTGAAAGCCTTTGCTGCTTGTTCAATGGCCTTTTCCTTAAATCACATCACCTATCCAGTAACTTTTTCATTCATCTTGTGACTGAAAAGTACACTGTAATTGTAGCCATAAATAATTCTATGTTTTATTATCGTGCTGGATGGAATATTGATTATTGAGTATAAAGGCTTAACACCTCGAAGATGGCATACAGTACAAATTGAGATCTGCTACAACGCTGTATCCATGCTGTCCAGGTTTTCTAGCACATCAGAGCTGTCCCTTCAGCAAGAGCTTTATAACTACTGACCCTGAAACCATGTAAGCTGAATTCAGATAAACTCCTTCAGAGTGTGCCCTACACCGCATGTGCCCACATTTGCATGGTAATACTCTTTTTTCATGTTTTGGTAAACTTGAGGATTATAATAGAAAACATCAAATACTGTAGCAAAATAAACCAGAAAAATATGAAAATGTATAAAACAGAACAAGGTAAACTCAAGACAACTAAATGCTTTCAATCATGGATCATTCTTTGCAAAGAGCTCATAGCATCTTGTGTGTGTTCAGACTTTTGTATTACTTGACTCTACAGTGTACCGGCCGAAGACAAGCTGTGCCAACTCTAATATTTAGGACTTGCAAACCCCTTAATTGGAACTCTCTATAGGAGGAGGAAAACCATTAATGCATTTTGATAATGACTTCCTAATGCTATCATGCATTCACAAAGCTTTCAAAAAGTAAAGAGAAATGACTAACCTGCAACTCCATCATATCATTATTGTCTAAGTATTGATTTTGTAAGAAATGATAACTAAAAGTGACCACAAATTTTACAAAATAATTCTCTGTATTCCAAATAACTCTACAATGCAGCATGAATATTTTAAGCTCGCTTATACAAGATGCCAAGCCCACAGAATACAGAGGAAGGAAACAATAGGCTAAGAAGCAAACTTTCATTCATAGGAAATGAAAATGATAAAACTCATGGTCATCAGATAAAACGTTGTTAAGAACCACATAGGTATTGTAATCATGTGATGTTTTAAAGTAGGTCAGCCGTATAAAATATGGAGGAGAAAATTCCTTATCCTTCAGGATTGCAATATAAAATTATTAATGGATTAATTGTTATAGTTATTATTATTTTTTTTTTTTTAGAGAGAGAGCACTTGAGTGAGGAGGGAAGAAGCAGAGGGAGAGAGAGAATCTTAAGATTCTCTGGCAAGGAGCCCATCTCGTGGCTCCATCGCAAGAGCCTGAGATCATGACCTGAACTGAAACCACGAGTCTGACACTTAACTGACTGAGCCACCTGGGTGCCCCTGTTATAGTAATTATATGAAGTCCTTTTCAATAGATAGATATCTATTTTCTATCTTCCTTAATGCCATATCTCCTGACTCATATTTTCATGAAAGCTTATTTTATTATCAAGGGACTGTGAGCCTCAAAAAACTTAAAGAAAATTACCTTTTGCTCCTAATATATAAACTTTGCACAATGTTGCCTCTCCAACTTCATTTTCATGGAGATATGAATAAAGAAAAGTTAAACCTATCATAGCAGTGGTTTTCATCTGCTCGTAATTTCTGATTAAAAGAAAAGGTCTTAATTGATTTTTAAGTTGTACAAATAAATGATTTTATTTTCCTATGGCTTAATATATTGTCGATAATGATTTTAATGTGATAACTAAGATTTATATGATGTTTTACACTGTGCCAGGCACTGTGTTAAGCATTTCATAGGCACTTTTTTCTTAACCCCACAACAATCCTAAGAGTTGTAAATGATTTATTATCACATTTTTTTGATAAGGAAACCTAGGATTAGTTAGGAGGGTCACACTGCTGGTGAGTGATGGAACTGGGAAACAAGCTAAAAGTTGTTTACCTATCTCCAGAACTTGTATCCATACTGTTTTATTAAATAAATTGCCATTTTGCTCTTTTGCATGTGTTTGTGTGTGTGTGTGGTGTGTGTGAGTGTATAAATTTTCTACATTCTTATCATGTTTATATTAAACTATATAACCATACTCTTTCTACTTCGTGTGTGTGTGTGTGTGTAAAATTTTTTAAAAGACTAGGCTAGTGGGACATGTAGCATACTTCTCTCCTTCAAGATAAAGCCTTTCCAGTTAGACAAATCTAGCTGAGATTTTTTGGAAACTATCTCTAGCAATTATTTAACAGGATAATCACAGTGAATAACTCTGCTTCTTAGACTCATGACTGCAGAATATTTTTGTTTATATAAACTGCCCACTTGTGTTGCCTCCAGTCACCAGCTTCTGTGTTCTTTCAAGTTGAACTTGAGGTGGTCCCTGAATCATTTAGTCGGTCAATCTGCTTGCAATTACACCATTTTAACTGACCGTATAAGAGCTCTTAGCGCCCCTGTTCCCATCCATGAAACTCATACATTTGTGCAGTAAAGAAGCAT
Organism: Ursus americanus; assembly: GCF_024610735.1. Lineage (NCBI taxonomy): Eukaryota > Metazoa > Chordata > Mammalia > Carnivora > Ursidae > Ursus > Ursus americanus. The sequence continues at coordinate 32,028,563 of NC_142143.1, forward strand.
CTTAGATGTGCCATTGATTTCAGAACCTGAACAGTGGTTTTGTATTGGTCATGGTGGTTGACTCCTTGATATGCATTTCTACTTCCCCGATGACTAATTTCGTCTGTCTTTGTAATCACATCTCACTTGCCAAAGATTTACAAATGAAACTGGGACCTATAGAGTATAAGTGGAAACCTGCTGCGATGAGAGTGGAGCTGTTGAGATTTCTTTTTCTTAAAATAGAGACACAAAGATGATGAAATCCCTTTTGTGGAAATGCTGCCGATGTCTTGCCAACTCTAAGTAGTCAGAGGGCCAAGCCAATTAGCATAGGAGGCCTGAGCGCTGGAAAGAATTCAAAGCTTTGAATCCAGGTCTTTCATTCAACCAGCCCTGAAACCTTCCTCCCTCCAGACTGTTAGGTGAGACTTCACCTTTCAATATTTTCTTGTATTTGCATGGGAAGCATATTTACTTTCAGTGACTAGTATGCATATGTTTCTGTGATGTCAGTACCAAAAGTAGGTTCACATTTTGAATGACTATAAATTAGATCTTTCAGTCTGCTGCAAAGACAGTTTAATTTTTTATCTGGAACCATGACGTAATGTTCTATTAATCTAAGAGTGTATCTTACAATATGCTGGCTTTCTATTACATAGCCTTGACTCCAGTTTTTGTTGCAGTGGCTCATCTTTAATTCACATCACAAGTGTATATTGAACAGCAGTTTTATTCCAGGCACTGTGATAAACTCTAAGAAAAAAATAACAATGACTAAGACCCAGCACTGACCTTCCAGAGTCACTCTTTAGTGAAAGAGGCAAGTACTTAGTTAGGAGTAGATATTAGGTACTGTGAAATTCATAGTAAGGATGCTTAACCTAGTCTACAGCAGTAAGGGAAGATTTCCTAAAGAAGTGTTTTCTAGGCTGAGATTTTAAAAAAATAAGTACGAGTTAGCCTAGCAAAATATGTGGCATTTCATACAGCATAAGCAAACACTCAGATATGAGAGAACAATCCATAATGATCAATCGGTAAAAAAGTCAGTATGAAAAAGGCATCGTTAGGTGACAGAGGCTGGGAGAAAAGGGGCAGAGGGAAAGATGAATCTGGAGACGTTGGCAGAGGAGAGGAAATATTACAAAATGGACTTTGTAAAGCCTTAGTCTGAAGTTTGTGCTGCCACCATTGTAGAATAGGAAGTCACTGGAGAGTTTTAGTTTCATTAAAGGAGTGACACGAATATATTTACATTTGAGGGGGAAAAATCCCTTTTGATTTTCTGTTGATGGAATGGAAATAGACAGCTTTAGAACAGAGATGTCAGGCAGGTGTATGTTGAGTTATTGAGGAAAGAGATGAAGAGGCCTGAACAGAGATAGTGGCATGGGGAAGAAAAGATACACATGGATGTGAGCAAGTACAGTGAAATGAAGATGTATGATTCAACTGCATATGTAGGCCTGAGTTCATGAGAAAGAGCTGTTCTGGGAATCCTAAAGATACAAATAAAAAAATGGAATTCTATGAGATATCGCAGCAATGTAAGAGGAGAAAAAAAATATTCGTAAAGTGGAAAAGAACTAAGGGCAGGTCTTTGAAAAATATCAACTTTTAGCAAAGGCAGAAGGAAATAAATAAGGATATCCCAATAAGGAGACAAAAAACTAAGGGAAAGGTAGTATAATAGGAGTTAAGAGAAAAATCATGAAAGTGGGAGAAGGCAATAGCATCAAATTCAGGGTCGGTTCATGTGAGGGGAAAACAACAGTGTTTTAGCAAAAACGAGGTATTGGTGACCTTGGGAGTAGAACTTTCAGTGGAATAGTGTGGGAAGAATACCGATTAGCATGGGTTTAGGAATGGATTATAGGTAAATTAGGGAAGACAAAACTCAAGCAACTAATGTGAAGGGAGAAACGGAGGGCATTAAGTAAAGAAGACAACTAGTGTTGGCCAAGAGCTCTGCACTGATGTGTGAGTTGTCAAGAACTCTGACTGTGTACCCAAGAACTGTCAGTGCAAACTGGGACTTATGCTTGCATATACTGTTTACCAGAAACAGATTGGTACCTATTTTGCATTTAGAATGATACTTAAACCACAACAGCACGCTGACTCAGCAGAGTGATTCAAACTTGATGGAGAGTTTCTCTCAAGTGTGCATGCAAAATGCAGTGTTAGGCATACGGTCATTCCTCAATAAACATCCACATGATGTGGTTAAAAGACTAGGCCTATCGATCTTGGGTTGCCTATCACTTTGTGAAAATCAATTCATATCCTGAGTTTTCTTTGCTTATAGTTTTTTCCCCAATATACTGGTCCTATATCAGTGTAAGATGAGGTTGTATCACTTTCTATTTGAAATAATTCAATTTAAATATATTATTTTCAGACGTTCTTTAGAATACATCTCTTGAGAAAATATGCATACATATTTTTTTAATGAAGAACTAAACCAGATGAGGTTTCAGAGTGAATTGTATGTATTAAATAAGAAACTTTCCTCTCAGCCCACCTTCATGCCTTTTTTATTGTTATTACTATTGCTACGATAATCACACAAATTATTTTGAGTACTGAAGAAAATAATCATTATCAGGTGAGAATATCCTGTCCAGGTTCAGGTAAGAACACTTAATTAATCAATTATAAAATTCGTGTGATAAACTTGTATGAATTAGAAAATAATCACCAAATGTTGAAGGCATAATGAAATTTAAAAAAACAGCTGTGTTGTATTTAACTGATTTTGATAGCTAGAAATGCTACAATTATAATTTAGCCATACTAGAATTTTATTTCATAGAGAAGACTTGTGAAAGATTATGTAACTTAAAAGCAAAAAGAATAATTCTTTTCATAAGTTATTTAAACAAAATTTATGAATATTGTTGGATGTTCATACCATACATATTTAAAAGGTTGTTCCCAATCATAATAAAAAGAACAAACTATGAAATAAGTGAAATTGTATTTTCCTGCTTTGCTAGTATCAAGAACACTTAATTCACCCTTCTTTCTAGTCATAGCAGAAAGAAATTGTCCTAGAATTCACCAACAAACCACCAAGGCCTTGCTGATAACAACTGCAAAAACCTAACAATTCAGAAGGAGATTAAAAGTTCCACTTTTTGAAACACAGTGAGACTGTCACCTATCAAAGGTTGCACTTTTGGAGTCCTTGCAATAAAGGTCTGAAGAGTAATCTAATATGCCATTAACATCCAAGTGTCTGCCAGCCCACAATCTGGGTTTTACTTCAAATGTGTTTTGTACTAAGCACCTGGCTTGCTTCCAGGTTCTTTGTTGCTTATGGGGTAAGCACTGAAACTTTATCATAGAAACTCAGCTTTTGAAAATAGACTTGCATATAAACGGCTTAAAGAGGAAATTGTTCCCCGAAAAATATGCCTTTCTTTGCTAAAACATGTTTAATTCACATTGAGCAGCAAGGGCATTAGTCGTGCAAAACTCCCAAGATTACACCACATATGTTACAAAAGAGTGAATCTAGATCTAAAAATCTGTAACAGAAAAACCTATTTAGATTCCTTACTTAACTACCTTTATCACTGAGTCCCTACTCCACTGCTAACACATTATAACTCTTTTTCCACAGTTTATTAGATCCATATCTGTCATTTAACGTTATAGGTAATGTCACATTTTGATTGCTATACGGGATTGGGGTGTCCACATAATGACAACACCCGACAGGGGCCGGTCATAGGTGTCCAATGTTAGTGAATGGTGACATCCCCTCCTCAAAATTCTCACTTCTCACTTGCAAAACTCATTGTCTCCCCCTATCCAGCTGCCAATGACTTCTTTTGCTTTCCTCCTTGATACACAAAAATATGTACATAAATATTCCCTAACTCAATACTAAATGGGCAGGGGACCACTCTTTCTTTATTCAGCATTTCTTTTCACTAGATTAAAATATCAAATAAGTAGGTACTCTTCTAGACTTTGTACATGGTTTCCTTCATTCATCCATACCATAGCCTTCCAAGGTCAGTGTAATTTCTGCTGTGTTCTTATCAAACCACCGAAGAATAGAGAGGAGAATAAATATCTTGTCCAAGAACATTTGGTCAGTATCCTCATCAGAGTTCAAACCAAGATGCACTGGAGTCAGATCCTGGGTGCTAAACACTCTGCTTTACTGCTCATCCTTTCAGATCTCACCCTACTTGGTGATACGTCGTAGGTCAGTTTATTCAAGAAGACATTTCTTGAACCCTTTTGTGTATTTTGTCTTAGTCAAGTACACACACACACAAAGAGGATATTGAGCTAATATTGGTTTGTTAAATAAACATGTAGAATTTTTAAATCTAAAATTTTTCCACGAAGAGAAATAGAGAAGTGGGACCATCTTGCTAGAACTGGAAAACTTCAGGGAGTCCCTTAACCTCTTTAAGATCCAATTTCCTAACTCCTAATATTTGCCTTTGGTTAGACAGTTGTTGTTTGGGATTAAATATTGCAACTGATGTGCACGTTCATTGTCAAATATAAATTCCTAATAAATGCAAAATCCAAATGCAAAATAACTCGATTATAATGTTACCAAAATAGAAATGAGGATTCTACAGTCTATGTAAGTTAGGCAAATCTAATAGAATTTCAGATATGTGCAGGAGTCAAATACACAAGTTCTGAGGTTTTTTCAGTTCTACTTAGTAACGTAAAGGCATTATTTATTAACATTTAGATTATGATGATTCTTATACATATTTGATTTCCAGAACTAGACTCTTTTTGGTTAATTAAACATTCTGCTTCCCAATGACTCAGTCAGTTCCCTTCTAAATGTTACAAAGGTAATTAGGTAGGCAGAAGATTAGAAAGGCAAGCCATAACCCAGCAGTTAGGTACTCATATATAATAAAGCAAGAGTTTCACATATTTCCCCAAGTATATGAGAATACTCTCTCTCTCTCTCTCTCTCTCTCACACACACACACACACACACCAAAATATTTTTAATGGCTCCTGCCTAAAGATAAGTTATCTTTTAGCTTAAAAATCGCTTGGTGCCCAAAACATTCTCTTTTCAACTATATGGAAAATACCATCCCTGCCACTTCTTAAGTAAATAATTTGCTAAAGGGGATGTTTTAGAAAGTTTCTATTAGTGGGAAAAATCTGATTTATAATCTCTATGGATTTCTAACACATTACATCTGATTACCAGAACCATTGATGATACTAAAACTTCAGGCATAAATTTGTGGACAGGATTTTATTTCAATTTGAGCAGGCTCTTCTACCACCTCAACTGTAGTAGACATCCATTAGTGTTCATGATTGTGTTGACCCTGAGAAAATGCAGTAAGGGAGGGGATGACCTGTTCATAATGTAATGGAAATTACTTTTCCCGTTCGGCACACATAAATTAGGAAGAAAGTAAAAAAGGCAAAGTGTTTGAAGTAGATAGTCATCTGTTAAAGGTCAAATTTCCAGAGACATCTTTGCTACAACTCTGGGGAAAGATATTACTCAAAATTCTTTCCTTCATCCTGCAGATGGCAGGGGTAAAATTCTTCTTGTATTGCTGAATTTTTTTTCTTTTGGAGTATTCTCGCATAAACACCTGAAAGTGCAATTTGTTGTTGTATTTACAATTCCTTTTCCTGATCAGGATAACAATATCTGGGCATCATCAGCTTCTTCTGTGTGACAAATTCTGATTTTCTACTATACAATTAGATAACTTACACTGGACACGTTTTGTTTTTTCCCAAAGATAACTTGTCGAACTGAAATTCATGGACACAAGCATTGTAATTTAAGTGCTAATAATACCTTTGAGGTAAAGGATGAATGAAACTGAAAAGGTCAAAACCTATTCAACTTCCTTTAAACGTTTGATAGCTTGTTTACTTAAATTTATTCTACTTGAAATACCAATCCGTTTGCCCTTTTCATGTAGATTGTTGGGCTCTTCATTAATATTTTTTTCCGTCATTCACTCTAACACATTAAACATTGCTCATTGTATCTATGCGTTCATAAAAGTCAAGAGATAGTTCCTACCTTCAAATAGCACACAGTCAGGGAGATGGAAACAATCATGTAAAAGCATGTATTGGCCACCATTTTTAGTGCTTTTTTATTAACTCAACACACATTTATAAGGAACACATTATATACCAGGTACTGTTCTAGGATCTGGACACACATCAGTAAATAAAATATACAAAAATCCTTACCCTCTTGGGGAGCTTTCATCCTAATGCAGAACAAGTACACTGTTTTAGATTCTGATCAATAAGAGTAACATCTCTTCCCATGGGAATTTGCCAGGGTATGGGTGGGCAGAGATGGAGGTAGAAGAAGAGAAATATTCTCTTCTCTCTGCAATAAGTACAGCATTTTGTGTGGCTTATATCAAAGACTTCTACACAATCATATTATGCTTTTTTAATACTGTGTTTGACTACAATTATGTATAAGATTATATTGTGCTTATATAAGTGAAGTACAATACTGTTTCCTACTGTATAAACCAGATTCTCCTCCATCACTTTTACCATAAAGCTGCTGCTGACTGCTCCTGACAGAAGTGGACCCATTCTAATTTAACCCTTTAAAAAAATCTTTTTTGGGGGCGCCTGGGTGGCACAGCGGTTAAGCGTCTGCCTTCGGCTCAGGGCGTGATCCCCGCGTTATGGGATTGAGCCCCACATCAGGCTCCTCCGCTATGAGCCTGCTTCTTCCTCTCCCACTCCCCCTGCTTGTGTTCCCTCTCTCACTGGCTGTCTCTCTCTCTGTCAAATAAATAAATTAAAAAGAAATCTTTTTTTGATCCCCATTTTGTGTTTAACAACTACATTTCAAACTACCAACAGGCAAAAACTATGCAGTAATCATCACTCTATTATCGCTGGAACCTAACACAGGTCATGGCTCATACTGAATAAATATTTGCTGTATCAAGTTGAAATACAACCAATCTAAACTCAGCTTTAGAACAAAAACATGCATAATTCACACACAATAATCTCCATTCTTTGTAATTCCCAATTTGAATTTCAGTGTCATTTTGAATCACATGTGTTTTTGTCCACATAAATATCATAATACCCCCCCGTATTTTCCCAATATATTAGGTATAAAACTACAATTTCTACTTTCTAAAACTGAACTATTTCCCCAAGAGAAAAGAGAAAAAAAGATATTAAAATGTGTTATTTATTGTATTGACATAAATGATATGTTTTAAAACATTATTGCAATTCATATTTTAAGAACTATGCATTTCTAAAGTCATCTATATTGTATTTTCTGAAGACATGTACCTATATTATTGTATAAGAGGGTACAACCATAATTAATTATTCATTATTTAAATTTTATTATCCATTTGCTTTCCAATATATTTGATCTTCTGTGGTCATTAATATTCAGATTCCTCACTAACTTATAGATAATATCACTTATAGTATATGAAGCAAAATTAGGAAAAGCATCAAGCTAATTATTTTCTCTTTCCAATCTGCATACATTTCATGATCCCTCTAGACATAAGAAGCCAGAGTTCACATTTTCTCGACAACGGCTTTGATAATCCCTGATAACATTCACTAGCTGGTGGAGATTGGTTCCCTGAGGATTTAGTCAGTTGACAGGCTCTGTTTGTTTAGTTTGACTTTGCTGATCTTAACAAGAATTAATTCTCCTCGCTGTGGTGCATATATAAGTATTATAATAGCATACAGCTAACTGTTCCTTGCTGTAAATGTTTTTTTGTTTGTTTGTTTTAAATAGGAATCTTACATACACAAAGGGAAAAAAAGGGCTTACTGGCATAAGAAATCTGTGTAAAAAATATAAATCCTTATTTCTTCTGTTTCATAGAGAATATTTATGGAATAATACAGCATTCACTCTATTAGTGCAGAAAAATCACGTGAATATGAGATTACTCTTATTTCAGCCCCTCTCCCCACAATTGAGTTTATTTTTTTTTTTTTTTTTTTTTTTTTGCTGGTATATCTTTTTTTTTTGTTTTTTTGTTTTTTTGTTTTTTTTTTTTTTGTTTTTTTGTTTTTTTGTTTTTTTGTTTTTTATTAATAACGATTTTTTATTATATTATGTTAGTCACCATACAGTACATCCCCGGTTTTCGATGTAAGGCTCGATGATTCATTAGTTGTGTATAACACCCAGTGCACCATGCAATATGTGCCCTCCTTACTACCCATCACCGGTCTATCCCATTCCCCCACCCCCCTCCCCTCTGTAGCCCTCAGTTTGTTTCTCATAGTCCATAGTCTCTCATGTTTCCCCACAATTGAGTTTAAATGCTTCTTGTGATTGATTAATTGAAAGCTCTAGAAACTCTCTTTGTGTGTTCAGAGGGCTCTTAGTTCAAGCCAGAGGTTTTTATTCCACTGGTTTAAAGGAATATTTTTACAAAAAGCATTTATTGTGTACATTTTAGATGTGGTATAAAATAAATATTAAATAGCATCTTAGAATCATCTATACATAGCATGGCAGTACACTCGGATAAAATTTTGGTCTACTGATCTTTTTTGATCTTCCTTTTGTTCCTATTCACAAGATCTTCCCTTAAGAATATTTAATTGATTCCCTTTGGTTGTATCCTCCTTTTCTATTAGATTCTTTTTCCTTGCTTGCAAGAAACTCAGTAGATAGAAATGATGGATGTGGATGTGCAGTTTCCAGAGAAAACTAGATCCATGTGGCTCAGATCAGGGACCATGTCTTATTCATCCTTTATGAATGAATCTAACATCTAATACAGTGCTTGACGCATCGTGTAGTTCAAATAATATTTGTTGAAGTGAACAAGCCACACAAGGAAGTTGTGGGCAAGATCTACTGAAACAAGTTATTGTACTTGAAGAGAAAGACACGTGGGAAACATTAGAGTCATGAGTCAGAAACTTGGAACCTGAAGTTTTAGTCTAATATCAAGTTGGAGAAAGATTCTGGCTCATGTTTCTACACATACTACTAAATTTTGTTCACTTGTGGAATGGTATCTCCAAGATATTTATTATATTATTACTTTCCCCTACCTTACACACAAAATAATGTTTCTACATCAGGACAGAGAATCCTTTGAATCAGATACCTTGTTTTTGCATTGATTCCTCTTAAATATATATACTGAACTATGAAAATTTTGAACATTACATTCAAATGCAGACATATGAAAGATGCTAATTATGTAATGTTAACTAAAAACAATCAGGAGGATAATATACTATGATTATAACTATATTTAGCAAGGATCTAAATTCAAAAATCTATTCTATACACATGTTAAAATACTGGAATCTGATACACGATAATAGAACTGCCTACTTAACCTATGAAGAATTCATTTACAGGATGGGCTAAGCCACTTGAAATATCAACTACTCTATCCTGAAGAAACTTGTGCCTGAGGCCAAATGGAAAGATGCTATTATAAAGCAGGAGTATTTATGAAATCCTCTACTGATGCATTGGCAGGACACGTTCACCTTTAGAAGAGTGTAGGACTATGGTGGTGACCAGGCCATTACATTTCTACCTACAGTTACGATTGGTACTCATTGAAATATGAAATAGACACTCTCTGAGCTGTGAGAGGGAATTGTTCCTGGGAGAGGCGTATTTAAAGGACATCACGGTAGCATCTCAGCTTTATTAATGCCTGAGGCAGGCTTCAGAAGCCATGGGAATAGAAAGAACAGGTATTCTCAGAAGGTATCACAATTACAAGCCAATACTGGTCAGGAAGAAAATGATAGAAGCCAACTGGAACAGGAAGACTATTTTATAAATAGGCTTGAGATAGTTCCTGGGGAAAACTAAACAAGATGGGATGGAATTCAAGGAGACCAGAGGTCCTAAAATGAGTAGGCAAGGGTGATCCAGAGAAAGGCACTTTGCTCTATTATTCTGACACTAGCATGATAAGAGGAAACAGGATTTATAATTTTTTTTAAATGCATGGGGAAAAAAAGAAAGTTTGCAGTTAATTACCTTAAAACAATAACAATGATTAGGTTGTGTAGCTTAATTTACATGTATTTTTTTTCTATTTTGCAATTTTTTTTTGTGCTGTAGTTAAGTTGGTTTTCTCATTTACAAAAGAAAAAGATGCATGTATCTGCTTATATTATATTTTTTAAAGAAACCACTGAAGATAGGCGAAACTACCCTGGTCCAGATAATATATGCTCTGATCACTTCTGCATCTCATTTCTATTTATTTGTCTGTACATCCCATTATCCCCAGGCTTAAAGAATGATTTCTTAGCGCATGATGACTTTGAAATTTTAAGTGCGAATATTTGGAACAGATTCAAGACATACAGTATTTTTTGATTGATGGTAGGGAAGTGACTACTCTCAGGCACTCAAGTTTCTATCCATAAAGTAAATATTCCATGGGCTCCAGTAAGAACATAGACTCTCCCTCTTAGGTCCCTTCTTTGAACGCCTATCCCCTTTACCTATTATTGGCAATTCGATTTGAGCCTATAAAATTGGATTTTGTTTTCAATATTTTTACTGAATTTGATCGCTCCTCTTTCAATTTTTAAATGTAAGGTCTGAAATAATTTGACTTGTTCTAAAATCTGTGAAGTTAAGCAAATTATCCTTTCTTATAATACAAAGAAAACAAGGCAAGGTAATGTTGCACGAAACTTAGTATGAATGCTTGAATCTTGTCATCAAAAGATCCAGAACGTTTTCAGACATTTATGTTGTGTGCACGTCAGAAGGTTGGGATTGGGGTGGGGGGAATTGGGGAGGAAGAGCGGAAAGATGGGGATTTAGGGAAATATGTATTAAAGTAGTTACGTTTTATGCCCAAAACATTTTACCATCAGGGATATGTTTATTTTCAGAAACAGAAAGGTCCCATCTGCCATCCCCACCACAGCGGAAGGAAAACTCAGTTTAGCAAAAGAAAAAAAAGGTAAATCCAACATAGTTTTTAAGAAAGGACTATGAATTTTTGAATACTTCAATGGAATCCCAACACACTAAACTGTATGCAAAAGCCTATTTTATTCTTAGCTTTATTTTTTCCCCACCTCTTTTGGAGAACCAAATCATCTTCCTCACTCTTTGAAACCATTTTATAAGACTTAAATGATAATTTAGTAAGAATTTTTCAGTCGCAACTTTGCTCTAGGCAGAGTTCTTAACTCTGGGACTATGGCAGAAAACACAACAAAGCCTGTTTTTGTGGTGTTTTGCTTTCTAGGAAATATAGGTGGAAAATAACAAATGAATAATTACATCAGGTCATGACAAGTACTAGAAAGAAAATAAAGCCAGGATAAGTGGAAAGAATTGCTATTTTAGGTAGTATGTTATATCAAGATCTCTCTGACTTGGTGACTTTTGATCAGAGATATGAAACAAGTGATCCATATATTAAGGTAAGAATATTCCAGGCACAAATAGCAAATACCTTGAAGTAGACAAATGCTGAAATAGAGGAAGACCATTGGGAATGTAGTGGAAAAGAAAGGGCAAAATTAGTAGATGGGGTAAGAGGTGATAGTAGCATGGACCATTGTAGAAAAGAGGGTGATGTGCAGTGCTCGAATTTGAGAAAATTAGTATGTGGATACAGGTTCTAGTTAAAGACTCAGTACCGGGTGACTCCATTATTTGGAGGTTGAAAATGAGGAAGAAAGGCTCAGTACAGGGCGACTCCACTATTTGGAGGTTGAAAAATGATGAAGAACCAGAAAAGGAGACCCCCCCAAAAAAAAATACATAGAGAAAGAGAAAGAAGAGGGTTACATCTCTGATGCTCAGTAAAGGAAACAAGGGGGTAGTATCAAGTGTATCACATGCTGAGGAGTTTATCAAGGACTGGGTGGGCGGGAGGGGGGTGGTCAATGGATTTGGCAACCTGGAGGCAATTAATGACTTTAACAAGAGAATTTTCACTAGATTAATGCACACAAAGTTTATTTGGAGGGAGTTTAAAAAGACTGGGAGAAGGCAAAGTGAAATAATTAACACAGACCAGTCTTTAGAGAAGGTATGTGCATCTGTGGTGTTTCCTATAAACAGGAGCAGAGAAATGGACCACTAGTCAGAATGGATTGTGGAGTCGGACGAGGTTCCTTTAGAGGTGGGAGACATTACCTAATATCTATATTCTGATGTGAGCATTATAGTAGAAAGGGGGAAAAAATCATCAGTAACTGGAAAGGGTAAGCCAGTTACAAAATTAGATGCCCAGGAGTATGTGTAAGGGGTGAAGCCCTGACCATTACGTAAAGTAATTGGTCCTCGGCGCATGATCCCTTCACTTTAACAGGAGGAAAGACAGATATGAGGTTGAGTTTGTAGGTAGATTGTGGATTTGGTCCATTGGGTTGAGATGAGGGATAGTAATCTAAAAGTGCCCATCTGATTTCTCTAATTTTCTGACTCAAATACAGAAAAAGGATATCAAGTGAGACTGAAAAGAGAAAGGAAATGTTGGAGGCATAAGGAGATATAGATACAATTTTACCAGAATTTAGTTATTTCCAGGTGTTAGGAAGGAAGGGAAATGAGCAAAGGAGTTGACACAGAGTTCCTCACAAGTAAAAACAGATCCCTAGGAAGCCCTCTTTATGTACTGCATTCCAACCATACAGAATATTTTCTTACTCTTTAAATATGTCTCATGCCCAAGGTCTCTGAAAATTCTGTTGTTCTGATATAAGACCTATGTAGCTTTTAATTATTAAACCTCAATTTAAATTCCAGAAAGCCTTTCTTGTACAGATCCTAAACTTGCTCCTATCATAGCATTTATTATATTATATTGTACCTACTTTTTTCCTTTTTGTCAGCAGACTCTGTGTTTCTCACATGATGGTATCATATCTCTAGTAGCTATGGGTAAAATATTGCATATTGTAAAATTACATAGGTCTGTTATTACATGCAGGTGGTTTTGTTTTGTTTTGTGTTCTCCCTCCCACAAAAGTTTAATTCAATGAGTACCTACAAATTTGCATAGCAATTTGTATTTAGAATTATATGTTGTATTTAGAATTAGAAATTATTAAGCACTTTTTTTTTTTTTAATTTAAGCTTCATGTTAACATCTGCACGTGGGAGAATACTAGTTCAAAAATGCAAGTCTCCATTGCAGGACATATAGATTAAAAAAAAAAAAAAAGGAAAGGAAAAACAAACCAAAACAACTGAGAGGTGTGAAAGGAATAATAATGATAACAAAATTTCAAAATCTTAAAAGTTCATCGTGAGTTCAATTATTTCTGAAAAGATTAAAATTAAGTATAATCCATCTCCTAGCTAGCAGAGATTTTTTATAGTGTTCCATAATTAACTCAAACATGCTATTCAGACTTTGACTTTCATACAAATATAAAGGTATAATTTAGATGGGTAGAAACAGGTTTGCAATAAAACAATGTGACAATAAGAGACTTTTTTATTTCATTCAATGTCAGGAACATATAATAGAAAAATCTGTCACTTTTGATGGAGAACAGAGTATAATTAAATTTAGTCTTACTTGAGACCTTTGTTTCAATTTGATTTTCATTTAACCAAAGATTGCAGTTTATTTTAAAAGCTTGTAAATTTTGTTTTCTTATATGCACAAAGGGATACTTTCAAAGTACCATACCTGATTTTTAAACATACTTTCAGTTTTATATGATCTGCATTATAGTTTTCCTTAAATTAGAACTGATTCTCTTTTAAAAAGGAGACATGTATTTCTGATTTCTTATTTTGATTTTTCAGAGAGCTTAATTTCTGGTTTTTATACTGGGGATTATGCCTGTATGCTGTGTATTAGAACAGAGTTTCATTGGGAACTCCTATTTCTGACTTATACATTGTTTATCACAAAGTTACATATAACAATCTCGAATGAAAGAAATTTATTGCAAATACTATTCTCAGGTGTGTGTGTGTGTGTGTGTGTGTGTGTGTGTATTGTTGAACAAGATGGAGGATCCAAAGAATAGAAGAATCTTGCTTTTTTCTTTGCAATACAACCATAGTGACTTCCAGAAATTGATACAGAATAGGGATGCTTAGGTGGCTCAGTCAGTTAAGCATCCAATTCTTGACTTCAGCTCAGGTCATGATCTCAGGGTCCTGGGATGGAGTCCTGTGTTTGGGCTCCCCACAGAGTGTGGAGTCTGCTTGTCTCCCTCTCCCAATGCTCCTCCCCCTGCTCTCTCCCTCTCTCTGTCTCTAATAAATAAATAACTCTTTGGAAAAAAAAACAACCTAGAAATTAAGTCATACAAACACATACAAAATGCACAGCTTGTGGAAAAAGAAATGACAGGGATAGTATCCATATGTCTATGGATTAATTATAATTTGAAATATTTTTATACCCTAACTTATTTCCGAGTGCATTGTAGGGGGATCTTATAAATCATAGCATTTTTATGAAAAATAATACCTACTCCATAACTCAAAATCTACTATAGAGTTCTTCAAGGATTAGGAAATAGAGGTAAGTCATGAAGATACTTCTTTTTTTTTTTTTAAGATTTTATTTATTTATTCATGAGAGACAGAGAGAGAGAGAGAGGCAGAGGAGAAGCCGGCTCCTGGTGGAGCAGGGAGCCCAACGCGGAACCGGATCCCAGGACCCTGGGATCATGACCGGAGCCAAAGGCATTCGCTTAACTGACTGAGCCACCCAGGTGCCCCATGAAGATATTTCTATGTCATAGAATCTGAATAGAATCTATAAGAAACTGATATGATAAAATTAGACCTAACTATAGAAGCAGATCATTGGGTAGAAATGAAGAAACTTACATTTATAATTCAGCAAATATTCATGTGCATATACTGTTTCAAGTATTGCTCTAGACATCAGGAATAAAACAATGACCAAGACAGACAAGGTCCCTCCCCCCATAAAACTCAAAATGCAAGTGGAGATAGACTATAAATAAATATCAGATGGTGACAAATATGCTGAAGAAAATACAACAGGGATAATGTGATAGAAACTGAATAGCTTGGTGACCTAAATGGGGGTTGCTAGAAGGCATCTCTGGTTATTGATTTGAACAGAGAATGATAAAAATGATCCAGAAGGAAAAGGGTCTCTGCAGAGGACTCAAGAGATGCAAAGACAGAAATGAGGAGTAAGCTTGAAGAGTTATAGAAACGGAAGAATTCAGGATAACTGGATTATAGTGGGTAATTGGAAAAGTAGTCAGAGATAAAGTCACAGAGGTGGGGCCAAAAAAAGAACCCATAAAAGAATGGGATACTCTATGGAATGCAGGGGCAACTTAAGTTTCAACATAACCTGATCCATGTTTACAAAGATCACTTCAACCCCCAGGTGGGGGTTGAATTACATGGGCACCTAATGGAAGCAGAAGGACCACTTACAGTAGTCTAGTAAGGGGGTGATGGGGATTTGCTCTTAGTCACATAGATGGGGAAAATTGAAATTTGCTCTAAAAGTTTTCTTTCTAATTCTCCATATAATCTAACTGTCATTTTCAAATTGTTTTGATGGGGTTATCTCCTTCCCTTTGGACTTTGGATTGGTTGGGCAAAACCCTGTTAAGCACATACCATGCAGTCCAACATGGTATGGAGTATATAATATTAGTACATAACATTTTTCAATAAAAAATGGCTAGTGTCTCAATGCGCCCTCAGATGGATATCATAATTTCTTTTAATTAATCCGTGCTAGAGAATCAGTAAGTATAAACCCTTATAATTGTTCTTTTAAGTTTGGAGATTAATTATATAACTATTACATATAGTAATGAAAGAACATGGCATGGTATTATCCATTATTTCTATTCACTGTGAAGTTTAAAACTATTTTATTAATGCCAAAAGAGGTATTTACTTCCTTGACTTACCATATGGTACCACCATGACTTTACCACTGTGCCGTCATTTTGCCCCCCATCTGTGAATCAATCCACCTAATTGCAATGATTCCTAGTAGGAGTAGCCTTGAACAGGAAGAGCAGCAGCAGTTCTTGGGAAACGGCATTAGCTCTCAGACTCACTTTTGGAAAGAACTTGACAAGTGCATGTTTCTGTCCCCAATTGATCTGTCAATTTAGATCACTGATGCCAAAAACCAGAAAGGCAAAGTTATCAGGAAATCTCGAGTAAATTAGAAAGATGTCCTCCAGCCACAAATTCTCTTATCCTTCAGCACACAAAGCTAATGTTCCAGGAGTTTAGCTATTGAGCTGGTAAAGGCGGTGTCACACCCTGAAGTCCATGGGGAACCATGTCAACCTGAATCCACAGAACACACTCTTAAATGCTTGCTTTTAAAGACACAGTCCATGAAAGGAAATTTGCTGCAACTTATAAAAACAATAATCTCACTAATAAGCAGTGAGTCCCTTTCTTTATGGGTAACTCTTTAAGTCTTTCATATAACAGTCTTTAATATAAATTGATATTGAAATATCCAATAAACAAATAAAAATTAAAATTTCTGCTGTACCCATCTTTTTTTTTTTTTTCCAGTTCTGGCATAATAATGTCACAGTGATTTTTTTTTTCTTCTGTGGGAGAATGACTATACCTACTTTTCAATGATGCTGCTTTGTTCAAAGATATATATCCGCTGTATTTAAAACCTGTGATAACAAAAAATATTTTATAAGAAGTTTAATATAAGACCTACTACCCTTGAGTGAAGTAGAATAGAATGTTTATATGGTTGTTTCATATGTACTCTGATGAAGCATTATTAAGATGGAGGAAAACCTGTGCTTATTTGAAAAAGATGGCTTAATGGATATGCAAATGAATGGCTCTTCTTCCTTTTTTTTTTTTTTTTTTAACCTCTATATAGCCATAAAGAAATGAGAGGTCTAGGGCTCCAGTCTTAAAATTTAGGAAAGTAGGTAGTGTCTTTCTTTGATGAAAATGTTAGGAGGTAGCTTATGATTTTTTTCCTTTTTTGAGAAAACCAAAGCTCTGAAAAGATACCTGGACTATTAACTATTAACTAAGCCACACAGCAGCTCGAAAGCTCAGAGACTAAACATGGACCTGGGGATAGTCTTTGAAAGGATTCTACCTTGGTAAACAAAGAAAATAGATGAGATCTCATTGACAGGACTCACTTTTCAACAGGTGCCAAAATAGGATAAAGTCATGTAAGGAGAGAGGAAACTCCTGTCAAGTCAGCTCTTGCCTGGATTAGCTCTTGTGGAGGAAAGACATGAATAGTAAATGAATAGTAAAAAAAAGAAAAAGAAAAAGAAAAAGAAAAAAGAAAAAATTAGTAGATGTTGGAAAGGCATTAAAAAGAGGCAAGCAATTAAAGATAAGACCACATTGAGGTCAGAAATAGCTACAAGATGTTTTCTTGCAAAGACAAATGGAAGCAAAGAGGCATATTGCCATATGTGACTGCCAGCCTCTCTGATCATTCTGACTTAGGTATCTGTTCTCTATGTTCTCAGATAACTGTGTTGATATACTCATCACTTTGTATCATATCGCTGCCTTACCTCCCTCTACAATCAGATTAGAAGCAACATGAAGTCTGTTATTTCTTTATCCCCAGTGCCTAGCACAAGATATGGAATACAGTAATTATTTATCAACTATCTGTCAAACCAACGAGCCAGGTTTAAAATTATTATCCCGAGAGAGATGAAATAATCAAGTAAATATCCAAAACCAAAATAAATATTACTCCTGAGTAAAATCTGAAGTAATATGGAAATATACACAACTAATATAATTCCAATTAAATACAAAGACACTTGACATTGTTTAGCCTATAGGTAAATGATGGTTTATAGATAAATGATAATTGTGTATTAGGTATTCTGAACTATTGAAAAAGGTTCATTAAGACTTCTAGGTAATCTTAGTGATTCCTGATTGGATGCTGGTAGGCTAGAACTCAGGAAATCCATAAAAACCAAGGTCTGGAGTATTCCCAAACTTGGACTCCAAGCTGAGCTTATAGGTAAATGAATGTTAGATGACACCATCTCAGTGTAGGAAAGCTGCCAACATTGGGAAACAAGACAGACTGACAACACAAAACACAGTTCTTTCTAGTTAACTGATTTATTACTCACAGTTCTATTTTTGCAGTTTTGCACATTGCTGTCACAGAAAGTGCTAAGGAGAACTGATGAGCTTTGCATCTCCAAGTCAATGTTTCCCCCAAGGTGGAGCCAAACATTTAAGGTGGATCCAACATTTTTTTTAAAAAAGATTTATTTATTAATTTAAGAAAAGAGAGAGCGGGGGGGGGGCACAAGTAGGGTGAGCGACAGAGGGAGAGGGAGAGAGAGAAACCCAAGCAGACTCTCCGCTGAGCACAGAGCCCAACTCAGAGCTCGATCTCACAACCCATAATATCATGACATGAGCCAAAATCACGAGTCAGATGCTTAACTGACTAAGCCATCCAGGCGCTCCAACATTTAAAAAAGACTTATGTTGAAAGTAAAGATTAACATAACAACTCACTTAGGAAATACCACTGAAGAAAAGTAGAGACACCTAAGTTAAATGAATTGCCTACTATATTTACCTTCACTGTATTTATCTGTGTATAAAATCCTTGACTTAAATAGAATATTCTGAAATTGATAGGACATGGTAATGAATGGGCTAGGCAGAGAAAGTGGGGGAACAAAATGGGTTTTAAAAGAAAGGAACGTGAGAAAATTTAACCTAAGCTTTCAGGCTTCATATCTGAGAGAATAACAGAGTCATAACCTATACAATTATTAAGAGGCAAGATACAAGGCAGGTGGGTGACAGTATTAGAATATCTGTCTTAAGCAGAGAAATAATATTCCAAAACTTTTACCCAGAAGGATTTTGTTTGTTTATAGAATAATAGAGCTCTTTATCACTTTCATCTTTGGTGACTGAAATAGAGAACTGAGAATTTGTGGGAGTTAAGGAACAATGAAGAAGAAAATCACTTTCCTCTTATTTGTGTCACATTAGATCCCTTATTCCCATGTCCCCCCCCACCCTTGCTAATGTCTAGTCTTGATTTTAAATCTTTTGTCTACAGGAAGATGGAAAATACTGACCATTTTTATTACAATCAAGCTGAGAAATAAAGGTTGATTTGCTTAAAATTGGTTAAATTAATTAAACATAAGGTTGGGAAGAATTTCATGTGTCCTAAAGACTGATGCTGATGCTAAGCATATTATAACTGTTGAAAGTTTCTAAAATTGTTGCAATTTGAACTAAATGTAAGACTCATATGAAAAGTAACTATGTCAAAAGTTGTGATATCATTCTATTCATATTTTTCTTTGAAGAGAATAATTCCAAAGGCTAAAGAATACTGATAAGATAACGGCTTTGAAGTTATTACTAATGATAAATCACAGCTTAGAACAGTCTTTATTTTACATTTTTACAAATTTCTTTCTGAAATATATCTGACTTTAATGCAATGTAATTTTAACTGTATAGTTCTTGCAACTTTGATTAAATGTTATCTACATTCATAGAAAAAAATAATGTAAATGCTGTTAATATTGTACAATATTGGTGAATATGAAATGTGAGATCATCTAAGAATTCTATGCATAGAATGTCATCAGCTTTCATTAGCTATATTTTCTTTAATTATAAGTAGAATCTAATAAAAATCTATTAATTCAGAGTTCTTATGCATACTAATAGTACTACCATCATTTAGAGAAATGTAATACTATATTCTAATGCAAGATTCAGATTAAAAAGGCCCATACAAATGAAAAATTGAGTCATTTTTGAAGGTAATACATAAATTTGGTAAGGAAGCAAGTAGTGAATTTATAGGTCCTTATCAAGTTTATTTTGTACTTACATAGCTTATTAACTACTTGAATAGATCTAGTTTGGGGATAATCAATCTACGACTTAAGAGTGTAGCTAGTGTGCAGGGGTGCAAGAGCATCTGGCTCCGGGGGTCCCAAACAGACCAGGTTCAACCACTCCCGGCTCACAAAATCCAAAGGCAGAGGAATGAGTGGTAGTGAAACAAGAAAGGAATTTATTGAGGCCAACACTGGGAAGACAATGGACTAGCATCTCAAAGACTGTCTCCAAAATGCTAAAAATACTTTCAGGTTTATATAAGGCAAATGTGGGGCAAAGGTGGGTGGGTACGTACAGGTAGGCAGTGAAAGTTAAATTGATCATTGTCTTGAAGTCAGTCATAGCAGGGTCTTGCTGGCTTAGGACAGTCAGTCCTTATTGCCTGAATGAGTAGTTCCTGTTCCCATGAAGAGATGCTTTGCCCTCAGAGTCTACACCTGAGCCAAGAGACAAGCTATAAAGAAGAACCCAAGTAGAAAGTTGAGGTCAAAATCGAGGCAGGTGAAGTCCTCTTTCAAGACCATTAATTACATTGTTGAATTCGGAATGTTTGGATTAAATTGAATCCAGAGGTTTTGTCTTCAAAATGTTACTATCTCAGAGTTTGGGGAATCATAATTATATTAAAGCAAGACTTTCATAGGGAAAAATTAAGTAAGGAAGACTGTATTCTAGGCTGTTACAATGGAGAATAGAGTTCAGAACACAGTCTGAACTCAACTCTGCGAAACAAAGACTAGAGGGTTTTTTAAGGGCTGTGGTGCAGGGGATAAAGACCATTTGTGTTTGCTAATTGGCCCTATCTAAGAAAAAAGGTAAACTTCCTTATATCTTCCTAACAGAAGGTAATTTTACATTTGAAGTCAGACACTAACCTACTGAAGTTCCTTAGGCTCCTACCTTTTGGTGACTGGAGATGAAAGATTATCTCCTTGGTGTTTACATTTCAAAGGGATCCCTCTTAGTCCTTGAGCAAAACAATCCTGGGTTGTAAATTTGGCAAGAACCGTTTTAAAAAGATTTATATCTCAAAGGGGCAGAGAAAGGATTTACCATTACAATTTTTCTGATTAAATTCTCTAAGGAAAAAATAAAAGGGATCTTTGCAATTAAGCCATCTGAAATCTCTAAGGGTGGGAGAGAGAGGGAGGTCAGAGGCCTAGAGGCAGAAAGAAGTCTTTCTAGAAGTTTAGTCAAGCTGATGGAAACATTATGGTCATCTTGGTCAATTATAAGGTTCGTAGGAAAAGCCCAGAATGGATTTCATCATTGCTTTGTTTTTAGATAGTTCATTTTTTTAAGTATCAATTGAGAATATAATTTATAAACCTGAAAAACGTGATTCTTACCATACATTGTTTTCTTGTATTTCATATAAATGTTACTTTTAAACATTTGCTAGTGAGTTTGATGAGTTAGTTTTTCATTCCTGGGGGACAAAAATTGAAGTTTTTATCATTACTCTTTTTTCTAAAACTGGACTATGCTAATTTCATCACCTTTTTTGTTGTCTTTTTTTTTTCAAAGATTTTATTTATTTATTAGAAAGAGAGAGCATGAGCAGGGGGAGGGGCCGAGGGAGAGGGAGAAGCAGACTCCCTGCTGAGCAGGGAGCCCCTGGTGTGTTGATGTAGCAAAGATGATAGGGTTCAAAACCGATGGCCAAGAAAGAATTCTTGAAATGCCTTTTGTGCAAAAAGATGGTTTTAGTAAAGCATGGGGACAGGACCTGTGGGCAGAAGACCTGCACTGTCATGAGGAGTGGCCCATTAAATACTTTCAAGTTGGGAGGGGGTTAGGGATAGTGTAAGCCTCCCAGGTACTTTGGAAAAAAGGTTTCCAGGATCCTGAGGGAGCTAGCTATTGTTAGGAAAGGTCGTTTATTACTGTTTAGTAAAAATTCAGTCATGAGACTTTTCAGATGTGTAGCAGTCAGTCATATGCTTGGGAGATGATTGTCAACATGTATCTTGGAGGGGTAGAGATAAAGGAAGTTTCCAAAGGAATTTTTATATGTTAAAGTAGACTTACAGAATCCTGGGGCTTGGGCTAAGCAAACCCTTATAAAATAATATAAATAAACTTAATTTATAAAATAAATTTATTTATAAATAAATAAGGTTTATTTATAAATTATTTCTAAAATCTTATTTTGCCCTTAGCAAAATATTAACATGGAGGCAGCTGAGTTCCTAGAGGAATGTCACTCTGCCTGGTTCAGGACTTATAGATGGGCTTTATATAGTAAGGAAATGCAATAATTTTTCTTCTGCCTTTGTTTTCCACATCAATGCTGATGAGGTTGTAGAATATAGGTGAGGTTCAGTGGGGTGGAGTCCAGAGCCGACGACCAAGAAAGAATTCTTGAGGCCTCTTTGGTGCAAAATTGGTGGCTTATGAAAGCACGGGGACAGGACCTGTGGGCAGAAAGCACCGCTGCCCCGGGGTTGTGAGAGGTGGCTGATTATATACCATGGGATTGGGGGAGGTGAGGAAAAGGGGGAGGCTGAGAAACACTTTCATATGTTAAAGAAGACTCACAGGATATTGGAGGCCTTGCTATGGTCAAGTTAAGGTCGTTGACCCCTCTAGAAGGTGTTAATAGTAAGATAGTGGGGAGCTTCCCTGGAGAACGTTACTTTCCTCCTGTCACATGTCCTTATCAATGGGCTGCAGGTCCGGAAAGAAATTCCGTTTTATTTACATTTCCTTCTGCCTTAGCTTCCCTCAATTTTATGGAGGGGATGGTAATGTTAGGGCTGCAGGAAACTGAATTATGGGTCTCTGGAAGTTAGGCTATTGATAAGAAAGTTTCTTCCTTGTAAATCACTAGGACCTGTATAAACTGAGGGAGACTCAGGCCTTGCAGGATTGTGATCTCTGTTAGTTAACCATTTGTTTTTCTTTTCCTTCGTTTTTGGGCAGCCAGGGATGCCTGAGGAATGTCACGTACATCCCATGGGGGGGAGGTGGATTGCAGGGCGTCAGTTTCTGCTTTGTCCTCAGCTTGCCTTCTGTTCCCTCATCAAATGCTACATAAGATTATTGTAGGATATAGAGAATTAAGTGATTTGCTGTGTTTAGAGTACTTGATACTGGCACCTGGTGTGCGCTGTACAAGTGTGAGCAGCTTTTCTTGCTCTTCCTGTACATGGTGTTCTTGTTCCTCTTTCTTCCTCATTATTGATATTATTATTATTGCTATCGATACCATCATCATCATCTTCTAAAATCTGTATTGAAATTTCTAAAAACAAGGTAGTATAAAGAAATAGTTTTAGGCATTTGGTGAGTTTGAATTGTCACTGAAAAGGGTTAAACTAATCTCTGAGTCTCTTCTCTTTCCACATCTAAAAGCGAGGGCACCAGGCACCTGGCTGGCTCAGTTGGTAGAGTGTGCAACTCTTGATCTTGGGGTAGTAAGTTCAAGCACATGCTGGGCCTAAAGCTTACATATAAATAAATAAATAAATAAATAAATAAATAAATAAATAAATAAAGTGAAGATAATAGTAATACTTGTAATACTTGTAATAGTATTACTTCACGGGCTAGTGAAGATTAAATGAGCTAAAGAAATATAATTCAATAGAGTTTCTATATGAATTCTGGTTTGCTTCTTTCCTCTTTTTTTCCATACCTAGTAAAGATTTTTTCTACATTCTATGTTACAGTTTAATTCTCCTAGTAAATACTCAAAATTTAATTTTTAATTCTCTTTGTATTTTTGCCTTTCCCATTTGATTGGGATTTCAGTGCCACAGAAAAGTTCCTGACACATGGAAGACATTTGGTAAATATTTGTTCAAAAGAAAGAAAGAGAGAGAGAGAGAGAGCAAGAGACAAAGAAAGGAAAGAACAAATGAAAGAAAGAAATTGAGATGAAGGGAACATTTATTTTTTAATTTATGCTTTGACCATATATTTTTGGAGTATTTTGCCAGATTTTTGATATGAATATTGACAATGCAGATATAAAACTTAAGATACAATATTTATCTGTGAGCTCTTTATGTCTTTCACATAATATATGGTTAGTAAAGATTTCTGAAGGGGGTGGGGAAAGGGAGAGAGAAGGAGGGAGAGAGTGTAGAATGGAGAGAGAAAGACGGAAGAGGTAGACAAGAGACGGGGAGAGGTAAGAAATGAGGGAGGAGAGAGAGAGAAGGAAAAGAGAGAAGCAAGGAATAAAAGGAAAGGGAAGAAAGTGCAAAGAGGGGATGAAGGGAGTGAAGGAAGGGAAAGAGAAAGGAAGGGAAGAAAAGGAAAGAGAGAGAGAAAGAGAGAGTGAGACAAAGTAAGGAAAGAAAGAAGGAAAAAACAGACAAACATCAGGAGATTTGGACTTAAATATCACTTCCCGGATGATAAAAACCCAGTGCACCTTGCCAACATTTCTGCCCCTAAAGCCTGATGCCTGCTATTACCTTCTTAGCCCAGTCAGCCTTCAGCTTGCTTAGAACTATGGTGCAGTGTAGCCTTACAGGTACAGATGGAGCACCCATTAAAAACTATTCTTTTCCTCACTTGCCTTAGCTCGCTCTTGAGTGATCCAATTTTATACCTATTTTTTAAACCCGTTCTTTCTGACCAATCTTTGTTGAAAAATGTCTCAGGGTACTGTAAAGTCCTTTTTATAGTCCAAATACGGTTTTAGGAACCTCCTAAACACATCGTGCCTTTCCACTGCCTATCTCATACCCTGTCATTATTTTGAAAATTATAACAAATATTGAAAATATAAATTGAACATATAAATAGCTGAATAGTCATAATATTGATAGTTGGTACCAATATGTATGTTCCCATCTTAGAAATTTAATTAATTAGGGGCGCCTGGGTGGCGCAGTCATTAAGCGTCTGCCTTCAACTCAGGGCATGATCCCGGTGTTATGGGATCGAGCCCCACATCAGGCTCCTCCGCTAGGAGCCTGCTTCTTCCTCTCCCACTCACCCTGCTTGTGTTCCCTCTCTCGCTGGCTGTCTCTATCGCTGTCAAATAAATAAATAAAATCTTTTAAAAAATTTAATTAATTACAAAAAATATTACATGCAAACAAATGTGATTTAGCAGTGTGTATTTTATATAGAAATAAGAGACACAAGTGCATACAAGCCAAAGAACTTCTCAGTGACAAATTCTGCTTCCAATATTAGAATTATGTAAAAATGTATTTCCAAATCTGCTAAACTTTTGTTTCAAGATTGTCACTAATATAGCTTGAATTAAACACTATTAAAGACGGATCACTGTGAGATTAGTACAGATTTAATAATCTCGTTGTGCTTGAGAGAAATCCAAGTCTGTGTCTATAGCCTTCAAATAGACTATCTTGTAGATAATTTAAAAGCTGAATATTTTATACATAAGGAGTTTTATCAACTGAATTTTTGTGTGTCTCCCCCCCTCCCCATTTATATGCTGAAGCCCCAACCACCAGTGTGATAGTATTTGAGGGTGGAGCCTCTGGGAGGTAAATAGGTGTAGATGAGAGGATTAGTGTCCTTAACAATAAAAGAAAGAGAGACCTGAGTTCACTCCACAGAAATCTAAATTGAAGATTCAGAATTTTTTTTTTTAAGTAAAATGGATTCACTGACATGGGAAAATAATAAGTAACATAACCAAGTGTGGTTCTCAAAGGAGAGAAGAAGAAAAACAGGGCAGAAAAAATTTCAAAGAAATAATGGCTCAAAATACGTTGAGTTTTGTGAAATGTATCAACCTATATATCTAGAAATTCAGTGAAACTAAAGCAGAGATGAAAAGATGTTAGCATTAAGAAAATGTTAGCAAATTGAAACTAGTAATAAATAAGAGTGTCGTTCTCCATGACCAGTTGGATCTTATCCATGGAATGTAGGATTGGTTTAACATTTAAAGAGCAATTAATCTAAATCACAACAGTAATAAAGGAGAAATATCCTATTGATGTGGTTTTGGGATATCAGTGAGGTGACGACCAAGAAGGCATTCTTGAGACGTCTTTGGTGCAAAAAGGTGGCTTATTAAAGCAGGGACAGGACCCATGGGCAGAAAGAGGTGCGGCTCCAGGGTTGTGAGGGGTGGCTGATTATATACTATGGAGTTGGGGGAGGTAAGGAAAGGGAGGTCTCAAAAGGATTTTCATATGTTAAAGAAGACTCACAGGATACCTGAGGCCTTGCCATTGTCAAGTTAAGATTGTTTTTCCCTCTAGCAAGGTATTAACATGAAGATAGTTGGGAACTTCCTGGAGGAAGATTACACTCTTCTCTAACAGAGAAGAGTCTACGCATAGTTGACTGTAGTCGATGCACACATATACAGCCAACTGGTTTGTAACATAAGTGCCAAGACAGTTTAATGGGAAATATAAAAATCTTACATCATATACAAAAATTATTTTGAGATGAATTTTATGTAAATGTAGAGCTTTTAAAATCATAAAGTTTGTAGAAGAAAACATAGGAAAAATAACTTCACATCCTTGCAAATACAAGCCACAGCCTGGGAGAAAATATTTGATATGCATCCGACAAAGGAATTATATTTAAAATGCATAAAGAAATGTCAGACATGGTGGAAAATGGCAAAATCTGCACACGTGTCCAATAAAAACATGAAAATGTGCTCAACTCTATCATTTGCTAGGGAAATACAAATTTAAGCTACAAAGAGATACGACTTTAGCTCTACCAGAATGTCTAAAATTAAAATGGGTGGTGACAACAGACAAAATTATAGACCTAAACTCCCCATAATATACTGGTGGTATATAAAATTCCTAACCGTTTTTGGAAAAGTAGTTTTTTTTATAAAGTACACCATACACCTACACCATGATGTAGCTAGATATTTACCAAAGAGAAATGAAAACAAGTCCACAAAATTACTTGTACAAGGATGTTTAGAGAACTTTATCATTAATAATCAAATATCCTGTTCATGACAGGATAATGGATAAATTGTAATATATTCATAAAATTAATATAATAGTACATACAGCAATGAACTATGGATACATCAACAGCAGAGGGTGGATCTATATAATATATTGAACATAGGAAGCCAGACACAAAGGAGTACCTACTATATCATGACATTTTTATGAGGTTAAGACACAGGCCAGATTAATGTAGAGGGCAGGAAAAAAAACATAGATCACCTATGCAGAGAAGAGTTTAATAGGAGGTGTTATAAGAAAACTCTCTGATAATGGAAATTTTCTATATCCTGATTTAGAGCGATTAGTTGTATGGTATATACATGTGCCAAAACTCAACAAGCACAAGTTATACATTTTACTGGATGTATACTTAAACTTCAATTTAAAAACATTTTAAAAAAATATTAATTGGTAACTTCTAGCAGGTGGCTTTTGAGTTTGTAGCTTTCTGATAGAGCACTAACGGCGTATATTCTCCAAAAATAACAAGCTCGATTTCTTTAGAAGTTTGACATGTTTTGTACTTTACTAAGTATTTTGCCTGCATCATATTGATCATGATGAATCTGATGCCTGTTGTATCACATACCAATTTCACAAGGGAAATGCAAATTCCATGAAGGAAGATATCTTAAGCACTATTCTGCTATCACCAATGTATCTTTCATGTCGACAGCAGACCCAGGTGATATAATAGACACATATTGAATATATGCTGAATGGATGACAGAATGAATGATGAAATATGACTTGAAAAAATTTTTTAAATAACCTTTTTACGAAATTATGGTGGCCTCAATACTGAATTCAGAATGTGCAGCTTATTCAGAGCAAACTTCCACCTTCTTCTGCTCAACTGTTGCTTAGCACTCTCATCCCTATGGCTGAGGCCGATCTGTCCCTCTCCTGGCTTCTTCCGTTTTCTCTTTTCTTCCAGTCCCTGGGGCCTCTTTCCTAAGTCTTGATGCTCCAAGCGCTACTCACTGCTCCTGCATCCCTGAGGTTCTCACATTCTCCCTCTTCTGGTAATGCATGGCGCCTTTGGCGTATCAAAAGTGATACTCACATGAGGAAAAATCTGGAGACACAGGAGCAGCCTCAGTCTATCAGGACGTTTTAATCCTGGATAAACTTTGGAACACATCAGTTTGGCATGACCATTAAGATACAACCATTATGAGTAATGCTCTTAAATCCTTCAACGGCGTTTTATTTCACACAGATGGCATTTGTTCTTTGAAAGTCCCAGGGAAGTAAAATGAGCAGATTCTGCCA
Source organism: Ursus americanus (assembly GCF_024610735.1). Taxonomy (NCBI): domain Eukaryota; kingdom Metazoa; phylum Chordata; class Mammalia; order Carnivora; family Ursidae; genus Ursus; species Ursus americanus. The sequence continues at coordinate 32,056,613 of NC_142143.1, forward strand.
GAGAACTGAGCATTTGCTCTGCATAGCTGTCTCTGTCTAGTATTGAGCCATATGTGATGCCCACACTTAACAAAAATCCAATATTCTTTGTGGGGTACACCCTTGATGCCTTGGAAACAGGAAATTTCAACCTGGGATATGAAGACGAACTGTCACATTGAGCATTACAAGGAGAGAAATGGGTGGAGTTCAAGTTAATACACAGAGAAATGCTTTCAAATCATAACTGTGTCATAATAGCATCAATCCATTGTGAACCACCAATCCTAGTCAAAGTATAAATTCTACCCACAAGAGCGCCAAAATTAATAAAAAGAAAAGTTTATGAACTACCACTTGAACTGACTTGAAAATACCCAGTACAGTAAGAACTGATAGAATGGGAAGAAATTTCTGTGCACATGAACAGTGAAAATGTGAGAAAGGCACATCACACGAATTCATCAAAATAATTTTCATGATAATCCATCAAAAAAGACATAATGTTTCATAATGGTGGGGAAGCTCATCTACAAAACAAAACAAAACAAAACAGGAAAAGACAAATCAGAAATTCAAACACCATGGTGCTGGTAACAGAAAATTAGATCTTGGAAAACATTCATATTGGATTTTGTAATAGAGCTGCTATTGCCAGAGAGAGAGAGAGAGAGAGAGAAATAAAAAAAGAAAAAAAAATAGTGTCTCAAAGGCTTTAGACCCTACTGACAAAAGGAAACAATTCTGGTTGCAGGATTTTGTGATTGTTTATGTATTTATATATCCAACTAGACTGTATAATCCAGTAAATGTTTGTTCGTTGGTTACGAATATATCACAGTGACAACATACTGGGGACTTCATGTTTAAAAACACTTTACTAAACTTAATTGCATTAGCTGGTGTTTTGAATATGCATCATTTAAAGTAAAGTTTCCCATAAAATTCCAATCCTATTTAAATGAAACATATGGAGCCATGCTCTGAGCTCCACAGTTCCCGTTTACAGAGCTGTTTACTCTAACAATATATTAATTTATCTATTTTTGGCCTTTGTTTCCATCCAATTTTCAATCCATAAAAAAGATACTTTTCAAGCAATAAATTATGTTTAATGTTTACCAGGTTTTACTCTTAAACTCATACATTTCACATTTCAGTTGACACAGCAGGCTGTCTTGGCTTTGCCTCACAGTAGTTCTATTAAGAATTCATCTACTTTTTTCAGTCAATTAAATTGTCATCTGTTATATCAGCTATTTGTCTATTATTTATCTATCTATCTATCATCTATCCATCATCTCTGCCTTAAAAAAAGAGAACTAAAACTGTCATCCAAAATATATTTCCTGTTTACATAGGTATTGTGAATATATACAAATTACTTATACTTGGTACAGCAAGCCATTTTGCCCTTTGCAAAGTTAGGAGTTATAAATCAATAACACAGACAGTCTATAATATAGATATAATATAACCTCCTCTCTGTAGTATACACATATTTATGCAATCAATGAAAAATATGGGCTGTTTTTTAATGAGTGTATTTGTGTGTGATATGTGTAAAGCTGTATTTTAGAATAATACTCTGGCTAACAATGTATAAAACTTTCAATTAACAATAGAAGATTATTGTCGATATTGGTGAAAGGTATAAATCACAACTTTAAAATTTAGAGGGAAAAACCCCACAAAACATAAGTCTCACTCTCTTTGGTCCTAGATCATATTAATAACTGAATTAATAACTGAATCTACATAGTCGATTTTTGTTTCAAGCTACTGTGTATCAGTTCACAACTGCTTGAATGATGACAACCTGCATAATTAATAAGTTTCTTAATTCAAACAATTTATGTCAACAAAATTTATTAAAGCTATTTTATTGAATGTTTTATTTGGACAGTTTAATCAAATCACTATTTTATGATGCTTTTTACTAAATATAGATGTGCATAAAGTGCTAAAGTTTGGACATCTTAAATCATTTCAGTTAAAAAATCAACTGAAATACTCAATAATTGAAATAATTAGAAACAATTACATGGATAGAGCAGTTAAGTTATCAGAAAGTGTCCATAATCTGTCAGACAGCTTCCCTAATAAAATAATTAGTAGACTTTGTCACTATAGTTTTCTGAATTGTATAACTTGGTTAATATGTCATCTTCAGATTTTTTCCAGTTCCTGTAAGCATTAAGCAGATTATGGCCAAAAAAGATATATGATCAGATTTGCATGCCAAAAATTATTTATTTAAACTCCTAAAACCATTTCGATACCTTTCCTCCTTAAAACTTATATATTTGAGGGGAGGGGGATGGGGGAATGGGATAGGCTGGTGATGGGTAGTAAGGAGGGCACATGTTGCATGGTGCACTGGGTGTTATACGCAACTAATGAATCATCGAACTTTGCATCAGAAACCAGGGATGTACTGTATGGTGACTAACATAATATAGTAAAAAATATGATTATTAAAAAATTAATTAAAATCAAATAAACTTCAAAAAACCCCACAAAAAAACAAAAGTGAGGATAGTTTCAAACATTTGTTTTCTGTTATAATTGTCAACTTTCTTATATAATGATGCAGATAGTTACTTATACCTGTATAAGGTAGAATAGATGATGTTATTTCAGAAGATAGAACCAATGAATTTTAAATATTTTAGTTTGCTTTTTTTCAAATACCTATTATCATATTCTAAAATGATTATTGTGCTAAAAACTAAGAGATATTCACTCAGAAAAAATTAATCAAAAATAGTTTCTTTAATATTTTATAAACTATCCACTATCCCCTTTGTAAAAGATGGCTTTATTAATATCCTAATACAATCATTATAAATCTAATAAGAAAAAATTATAGGAGAGCAAACATCATGAAAACAACTATGAAAGCTAATTTTTTTTTAAAGTTTAAATCTATTTAAAAATATTGAAGAACACTACTTCAGTAAACAGCATTTGAACCAAGATCCTACAGAGAAGGGAATTGTACTGAGCAAAAACCAAATTTCTGTGCCACTTTTCCCTTACTGATTGCTGCAAAGGATTGAGGTGCTGAAAAATTGATCAGAGCTTTGAGCAGTCTTTAGGGACTAGAAAAGTGAAAATTAGGATTGATGTCAACTAAGGGAACCAGGAGTAGGGATGCCAAGATCACAGAAAAAAAGAGGAATGCAGAGAGGGGAGACTAATACTTGGCACCTTCCTAGGCATTTGCTGATTTTTAAACTTTAGCCAAAATGCTAAGAAGCTGAAGGGAGCTTTTCCCAGTTTTATGGGTAGAGGAGACAAACATTTAGTTCAGGTCCTGCCAAAGAAGTTAGGCTCTGGTAAATACCTTAGGCCTCAACTGGGATGAGAGCAAACCCAAATAAATCCTCTCATAAAGGCTGAAAACCAGCTTTGAATCAATTCTATCCCAGACTGATTAAATTGATCTGCCCTTACTCTACTGGCTGCCAGAAATTAAAAAAAAAAAAAAAAAAAAATCCTCTCTGGCTGAAAATAACCACATTCAGAACCACAAATTATCTTCACAATTTTGCATGGAATGTTCAATATTCAATCAAAAGCAAGCAGATTTATAAGAAGTAGGACTAAATGATTGAAACCAAGGGATAGAAAGATAATTCTTACTGGATTATCGGATGTATGTATTTAAACAAGAAAAATTAATATGCATAAAATATATATTAAGATAGATAATAGCAGAATATTAGAAACTATAAAATGAATCATGAAATAATTCTGGAATTAGCAGTAAGAACATAGTTTAAGATACAGCTAGAGTAAAGGTTAGTGAATAAGGAGATAGGTCATTAGGAAATAGCTTGAACCACAGAAAGAAGGGTATATTGAAAATGTAGGAAGGAGCAGCAAGATATAAGATGCATCCATGATGTAGAGTCCTAGCATATCTTCCAGATCCCCTGAATTAAAGGAGAGAGAGGAGGTAAGAAAGAGTAAAGTGAATTAGGCTAAGATGAGGCGATATGAGGGAAGAGAAGGGAAGGGAAGGGAAGGGAAGGGAAGGGAAGGGAAGGGAAGGGAAGGGAACAGAAGAGAAGAGGAGAAGGGAGGAGAGAAGCAATAAGTTAAACAGTGGGCAAGAATTTCCATAACTGAATGAAAAGACAAGAGTTAATGAAAGCTACATACTTTAGAATATATAAAAATAAAACCTCAAAACCTAAAAAACAAAAACAAAAATCCAACAACAGAAAGAATATCTCAAAATTAAAAAAATACTTTTCTTCAAAGGACCATCAGCATCACTTACAGTAGACTTTATAATAAACAACGACGCTAGAAAAGAGTGTGTTATTCAAAGGCTGAAAAAGATGACTGCCAACCTCAAATTCTAAACCCAGTAAAAATATCTCCAGAAATGAAGGTATATTAAGGGATTTTTATAAAAACAAAAAACAGAATTTATTATCAGCTGGTCCAACTAAAGTGAGTTTTTCAATGAAGTGAAATAATTACAGCTAGAAGCACAGAAATACGGGGAGGAAAAAATATCAATGAGAAGAGTAAATAAATACTTAGAGAATTAAAATGCATGACACTATCACTGCCACTGGGAAGGAGGAAATGGACAGGTAAGTAGTAGGGTACGTAGAGATAGGGGTTCTAAGGTCCTTATGTTGTTTCAGATGCCAAAAGTATTGATTTATACTAAATATATTAAGTCAAGGAAGTATGTCGTTGTTCTAAGCTAAGAGTGAACTTTCTTAAACTTCACCCCTAAAGAGTGAACAGCAGCAAATAGAGAGAAAATGGGGAAAAGGAGTGCCTTTCCTTTCAGAAATCCCTGGATTTTAGAACTTTTGATTTCCTTTAATTTTGTTACTATTTCTGCATTTACCCCCAAATATAATGAAAGTTAAATAGAATTCACCAAGTGATAAGCTGCAATTGGGACATGAAAAGGAAAAGGTGTCGTCAAGTGTCCTTCAAAGTCAGAATTATAATCAAATGAAATCCTATGAGAATTAAATATATAGCCTTCCTTTTGAGTTGTGTTAAGCATTCAGAGAACTAGGTAATTGCATTAATGCCAACTCTGAGTAAGGGGGAGCTGAAGGTCTTTTGACAAGTGTTTTTCCACAACCTAACTCTGTTTTTTCGCTCTGGAAGAAAAGAACTGGATTTATGATTTGAAGTGTGGCATTTATATGTTTGCATATGAAGGTGTTTTCAAGAGTGGCGAGTTTCAGGGCGCCTCGGTGGCGCAGTCGTTAAGCGTCTGCCTTCGGCTCAGGGCGTGATCCCAGCGTTCTGGGATTGAGCTCCGGATCAGGCTCCTCCGCTGGGAGCCTGCTTCTTCCTCTCCCACTCCCCCTGCTTGTGTTCCCTCTCTCGCTGGCTGTCTCTCTCCGTCAAATAAATAAATAAAATCTTAAAAAAAAAAAAAAAAAAGAGTGGGGAGTTTCAAGAAATGAAAGATTTTTCAGTTGGCAGCAGCTCTTAGAAAGCACCATTCCCCCCCCCTTTTTTTTAAAGATTTTATTTATTTATTTGACAGAGAGAGAGAGAGAGAGCACACGCAGGGGGAGCAGCAGGCAGAGGGAAGGGGAGAAGCAGGCTTCCTGCTGAACAGGTTCCATGCGGGGCTCCATCCCAGGGTCCTGGGATCATGACCTGAGAGGAAGGCAGACACTTAACTGACAGAGCCACCCAGGTGCCCCTCATCATTTCCCTTTTTAATACAAATTCAGTGCCTTTAATTTCTACATATGTGAAGAGGGGCTAGAAGAGGAAAATCTTTAAATTAAAAAAAAATTGCAGTATTTTTCAGGATCTTTTGATTTCTTGTTTTTCCTACTATTGTTCATTCCCACTGTCATACTACTACCTTCCTTTTGTTCATTTTGTACAGCTTATTGTGATTTTTTTTTTCAGGCAGGGAGCTACTATACTATGTCATTACTGCATAGGAAAGGCTGCAGGTTGGAAATGAATGCACTACACCCTTGAAAATTTCAGTTACCTTAATAAATTATTTATATATAACATTTTTGATGAGATTCCAGCTATAACAAAATGTGAAAAATAATTTAATGAGAAACCCAAATAATTTTGCCATACCAATTCTCTCTGAAGTTGGTTGGGAAGTTGAATAATGATGTGAGAAGTCCAGTGTTTTCTTTGGAGTGTTATTTTTCAAATAGAAAAGATAATTAAAATCACCCCAAATTCTAGAAATAGAAGACTGAGTCTTCATCAAAAAAAGGGAAAAAATTAAAATCATTACTAGATTCAAGTTTAAGGAATAAATGACCAGTTTCTATAATATGTTCCTCTATCTCCACATAAAACCTATCAGTTTCTGTCCAGTCACCATAACCTAACTTCTTTTCAGTGATATCCTTTAAAATGTATTTAAAAATTATTATTTATTAGTTACACATTTACTTGTATTATTTAAAATTTAAAACATAATTTAATAATGATTATGATATTCAATATTCAATAAATAATTTCATTATAATGAAGTATTAGCACTTTTATTTTTCCTGCCTGTAAATTCAAATGAATGGCAAGTCTTCAGTGTCCTTTCTCTTTTACAGTGCCAGTGGGATTTTAAAATTACATTAATTAATTCCCCATAGGTCCATAATTATAAACTACAATGCACAAACCAATTGATTCAAACTTCTCCAATGTCATACCTAAAACAAACTGTAGAGAGAATTATTATTCCTTCTCAGTAGAATTATGTAGATTATGCAATTTCTTATTTCTTTTGAACTTTCCGATTCTTCCGGTGGTATTTTTCTAATACATATGTTTATGCATCCCTAATCTATCTCCAGCATGTCTAGAGCAAGAATAGTGCCTTAGAATCCATAGACCAAATTGGGATCACAGAGACAGAATGATCATGTCCCTCCTGTTTGGCAGTTTTCCCTCATATTGTATGTGTGCTCCATATGCTATACCCTGCTGCCCACAGGCAAGAAAGATAAACTGTTTATGCTCCTGAGGAAATTTTAAATGCTATTTCAAAGCATTTCTTTTGCATTCTGCCACCAAACTATCACAAAGTATGCAACTTTCAGTTCTATTTTTCCCACTGGAAAATCATCACTATTCTTGAATGGGCAACATGAACTCCATTCCCCTAAAATCACTAGAATTTTCAATCATTTCTCATTGTCTTCTGTGTAGCTGTTTTATGCTCCTCTTTGAAAAATACTCCACCATTACCTGAGCAGAGAAGTAGCAGCAAAGAGAAATTAATCCCTGCTCACTCAAAGAGTGTACTTTAAGACAGGCAAAGTCTCAATAGTTTATCTCAGCAGGACATAATGCCTCATCTTCCACCACCGTACACTTTGGATGTAAATGCTTTGGTTGTCTTATCTGCGAATCCTCAGATAAAATTGTTATTTTACTTGTCAAGATAACTTTCTCCTAATTCAAGAATATCTTTGGATTTCTGAAGATTCCCCGTTCTCAAATGGTATGAAATATTCTTAATGAGGTGCAATTTAGATAAATAACTCTCTTAATATTTCCAAGCCTTGAGCCCTGAAAAATAGCATTTTCTTTGAAGTTGGAAGACAGGAAGACACAGTGTCTAGGGTCTCATTACAACAAGTTTATTGTTTGTTTTTAGGGCTTTTTTGTTTGTGTTTTTTGCCCATTATAGGTTCTCTTTAAATAACAATGAAATAGTTCATGTAAAAAAGAAAAGATTTATTATATGACATTCTAAGAAAGGTGAATCTATAGGAATTGTATTCATATCAGTAGTTGCCAGGACCTGGGGGTAGGACAAAAATAAATACTACAAAGGATAGTGAAAACATACCTTTAGACAATGGAAATATTCTTTATTTTGATTGTGGTGGTGGTTATGCCACCGCATAGGTTTGCCAAAATTCACCGAACTATAAACCCAAAAAGATTAATTTTATTTTAATAAGCAAAAAAGAAAGGATTTTCAAAATATTAATTTATATCAATGGAGGGCTCCATTTATATGGAATTAAATTAGAGCCCTATCAGGGAGAATCTTTAAAATTCAAGTATATGAATTGGGCTGGCCTATGGATTAAAAATGCTCGACATGGAAGTCTTTGCTGTACAATGTAGTAGGAAGAATATCATTCCCATTTTTAAAGATGTTCAAGCAGTGGTTGGTTAAACTTTAGAAGTGGATGATCTAAACTAGCGACAAATAACATCATTGATAGAAAAGACTATAGAAGTATAATTGGAATGTTGACAATGGCTTAGGAAATGAATGTATTTTTATTAGAAAAATAATTCATAATATATCAAATTCAGTTAAAAATATTGAACACTGAAAATTAAAAAGAAGATACGTTGCTCCTGTTTGGTACAAAGAAAACAGTAAAAGCAAAATTCTAAAAAAAAAATTGCTTTTATTATGGAGATTTCTTCCCACATTCTATTCCTCACTTAGTCATAGTTTAGCTAACTCTAATGTTCATCATAGAAGTGATAGTAGTCATGATAGAAGTTCTTGGGGGCACTTGGGGGCTCAGTCGGTTCAGTTTCTGGCTCTTGATTTTGGCTCAGGTCATGATCTCAGGGTTGTGAGATTGACAACCTCGCCCCCATCCTCTAGGGTGGAACCTGCTTGGGATTCTCTTTTTCCCTCTTCCTCTCCCCCTCCCCTTTAAAAAAGAAAACAAAGAAGTTCTTGATAGATGTAGAATTGGTCAGATCAGTTGTTAAAATTTTCATTATATAGGTTAATATACTTACAATTCATGAAGCATTCATTATCTGAAAGATTCCATGAAAAAATCATTTATAATATTAATTAATATAGCTAATAATTGTACCTATGATATAGTTTGTGCTAATTGACTGCTTATCTGTTGTATTTTGTACAACTGTTGCCATTTCTTATCTCTAAATATTAGCACAACTCTGTGTTACCTCCAAATCTTATGTTGGTATCGGTATCAATGCTAGGCTTAGCTAGCTAACTTCTGATGAGGCAGAATAAGTCTTAAATTACTATCAAAAAAGGCTTTAATCTAGGCACGCTTGGGTGGCTCAGTCATTAAGCATCTGCCTTCGGCTCAGGGTGTGATCCCAGTGTTCTGGGATCGAGCCCCGCATCAGGCTCTTCTGCTGGGAGCCTGCTTCTTCCTCTCCCACTCCCCCTGCTTGTGTTCCCTCTCTCACTGGCTGTCTCTCTCTCTGTCAAATAAATAAATAAAACCTTTTTTTAAAAAAAAAGGCTTTAATCTAGAACAGGTATAACCCTTAGAATGTGAAGAGTATAGAATTGGAAAAAGCAGTAGCAGAGAAGCAGGTTAGATCTAAAGATCTGGAAGAAAATCAGAGAACAAGTTCATAACAGAGGTGGGATATGAAGGCCAGAACAGAATTCAGGGATGTTGGTCAAGAAGATGGGAATACAGTTGAGTCAGATAAGGTACGCATTGTTGAGGCACATCTTGGCAAAAAAAAAAAAAAAAAAAAAAAGCTCATAACAAAATTAGCAATGAAATGACAAAGCTAGTCTTAATACTAATGTAAGCATCTTAATATTAATTTACTGGGTTTATTTTTTTTAAGATTTTATTTTTAAGTAATCTCTATATTCAACCTGGGGCTTGAACCCCCAAGTCCGAATTCAAGAGTTGCATGCCCACTGACTGAGCCAGCCAGGCACTCCTAATTTACTGGGTTGAAAACAAGTTTTACATGTGTTTCTTTCTGGGCCTAAATCTAGTGACAGGCAGCCCTTGGTTTACCCAATCAGTAGGGATGACCAGGCATTTCTGTTTGCGGGAGAGCAGTGTTAGAGGGAAATTTCTGCTAAAGTTGCTTAGCTATAAACAAAAACAGTAACGATAAAAATGTGATGAATAAACAGAATGTGGAAGGACAAGAAATGGCAATTTAATCTTCTGAGAATAGTAAAAGCAAGGAGAAAAAGTCAACATTCTGCTCTTAATTAGATTCTCAGCATAACTGAACATCCATGCCCTCAACTAAGGAGTACGGAGATTACAAACACTCTACCCAGCCAATATGCTCTGTGCAAATTGTCTACTTAATCTTCTTTCTATTAGTATATTTACTGTGCTTACATTTTCTTTTCATAATTTCTAATCATTTTAAATATGAAACTCTTATTCAATGATAAGTATAAGCAAATTGCCTTCTACATTATTAGTAGCAACTAAATATATTTTTTTAATGATTGTTCCTAATAGACTAGAATTCTTCTGTAATAATAAATTATAAACCTCAGTCCAGTGGAATAATCACAATATAATAAGAATCTGTCCTTATAAGCATGAAAATGCAAGGCTAAGATTTAGACGTAAACGATTTGTAGAAAGAGACATATCCCACATGTATTATATCCAATGTAATCATAGGATAGTTTTTGCAAATCCCTTTGCAGTGTTTTAATTATTTTATGAATAGTACTTTTTTCTCAAAGAAATCTTTTGTCCATATATATTATATTAAATATTAGGGTATTGGTGATATAGTACAAAAATCTTTTATTTTTATGAATTCCAAATGCATAAGGAGTTTATATCCCACCATGGTTTTTTTTAGATATTAGGGGAAATCAAATATTCATTAGGATAGTTCTGTTCTAGTTTGCAGGTATACTTGAAAGAATTTTCTGCATATTTAAAATAGCTCCTCTCTCGACATGTTTTTTAATATACACATCAAAAATTGTTGTCTTGTTATTTTATTAAAGATTTTGTGCATTAATGTAGGTTAAAGAAAGTTAAAAGAAAAACCTATTCATCTTTAGAAATAGCATGGATTACTTGTACGTTGTTTTGAGAAATGTAAATTGGTACAGCCATAATGGAAAACAGTATGGTGTTTCTTCAAAAAATTAAAAATATAACTACCATATGATCCAGCAATCTCAATTTCTTGGTATATATCTAAAGGATATGCAATCAGATTCATTGACAAATTATTCACAATAGCCATAGTAATTGTCCATCAATGGATGAATGATAAAGTATAATGTATATATACAATAGAATATTTTTCCAAACATAGTAAGAATGAAACCCTGCCATTTATGACAACATTGATGAACCTGAAGGACATTATGCTATGAAATTACACAAATATACTGTCTGATCTCACTTATATGTATGATCTAAAAAAATTGAACTCAGAAGCTGAGAGTAGAATGGTGGTTACCAGAGGCTGGTAAGTGGGGAAAATGGGGAAATGTCAGTCAAAGGGTACAGACTTTCAGTTTATAAGATAATTCAGTTCTGGGGACCTAATGTACAGCATAGTGACTACAGTTAATAATATTGTATCTTATACTTGAAATTTGCTAACAGGGTAGATCTTAGTGTTGTCACCATACACAAACAAGGTAGCTATGTGAAGTGATGTATGTGTTAATTAGCCTAATTGTTGGCTATATATTTGATATATATTAGATATATATGTCTGATATATGTATCAAATCATCATATTGTGCACATTAAATATATACAATTTTTATTTGACAATTACACCTCAATAAAACTGGGGAAAAAAGGAATGTTGTGGGTTAGTCCCAGAAAATATTCCAAGGGAGGTAACCCTATTGTACCATCACACTGAGTATCACGGTTGCTTCTTCTAATTAGGCTGTACAATTATATCTTCTGTTCTACCTCCAACTTCTGCTGTGTTGACGAGAATTCCTCAGTAGCCGCATCCCCTTGCTGGAGCTTACACTTGACACAAATTTGTCTTGGGAGGGCTGTAGGTCACTTGTATAATATGCTGGTATTCTCACACAAATTTAATAACCAACCACACTATACAGGATGAAGATGAGATGATGGAATAGTAAAGGGGCAGATGTGCTCAATCTGCGGCTTCACTGTTCACTGTTATCTCTGCGTTTGGGGAAATTACATAAATTAGGTTAGTGACTGCCATGTAGTAAGCTCGCAATATATATTCTTTAACATAATGTAATAATGAACAGTCACTTAATATATTACAAACATTTTCTCTCTTTACCATTTTAGTACATATTAAATAAGGAAAATGAAAACAGCAAAATTGTATTGTTTCACCCTAAAAATAATTATGTAGGTTATAATATATAATTTTATCAATATTTTATATGATTGTTAAAATTCACAACACATAAAAAATTATCCTTATTTATAAAAATAAGAACAGCATTAAAAGAGCTTTAAAAGATAAAACAGCGGGAGAAGAAAAAGAAAGTTCTTTAAATAAAATAACATCACTTGTAACTTACCCTGGTTTCTGGGCACATCCATAGGAAGTTCTTGGGTATTTATAAGATGTCTGAAATTTTCTGAGTAAAATATTAAACTTTTCAATGTCTGTATCTAAATAAATAAATAGAAAACACCAAGAATATTATTAATGTAATAGACTTTTTTTGTTATTTCTATGTCCTTTTTCAATGATTGGCATGTAAATTTTTCACTTTATAGTAAATATTAGCAGAGCTGAAATGTCAGGCACATTTCTGAATATATATATAGATAAATAAGGTAAGTAACTCATAAGGATAGTATACAAAATGAAAAAACACTTGCTAATTACATTTTGGTAAGTATCATGCACAGGTACTATCTGAGGGTGATATAATAAGACAAGAAGATTATACAAGAAGGGAGTCTGGGAATGTTTCCAAGCCAAAACTATGTTTGAGCTGCATCTTTTTTTTTTTTTTAAGATTTTATTTATTTGACAGAGAGAGAGACAGGCAGTGAGAGAGGGAACACAAGCAGGGGGAGTGGGAGAGGAAGAAGCAGACTCCCAGTGGAGCAGGGAGCCTGATGTGGGGCTCGATCCCAGGACCCTGGGATCACGCCCTGGGCCAAAGGCAGACGCTTAGCAACTGAGCCACCCAGTCGCCCCCTGAGCCGAATCTTGAATGTGATCATCAGCAAGCCAAGTAGACAGGTTGCAGAACAATGGAGTAGTGAAATAAAGGATGTTTCAGAAAGAATGGACATATCCTGTATGGAATATGGAAACAGCCCACAGTATTTAGGCCTATATGGAATATGAATAAATTTGAAAATATGGTGAAGGATTAAGTTTGAGAATGAAGCAAACAAGATCATGGAGAACATTTTAGGTCACATTAAAGCAGTAGTTCTCAAAGTATGGTCTCAAGACCACCATCACCTGGAAAAATGCCGATTGTCAAGGTCTCCTCAAAACTACTGAATCAGAAACTCTGAGATAAAGTCCTGGGTAACTTTTTTTTTTTTTATTTTTTAAACAAGACCTTCAGATGATTCTGATGCATATTAAAGTTTAAGAACCACTGCACTAAAATGTATCTATCTGGCATCACAAAACCATGCTCTTAACAAAGCTGAGAGAGAAGCCTAAATGAGTATTTTAGAATAATCCATTGGCAGATCCATGGGAAGGGGCTAAGAACAAAAGGGAGAAGATGGATTCAATAAGGTTTTTGGCTGTCCAGGGGAGAACTGATGATGTCCTGAAACATAGTAAGTGTGGTGATAAAGAGGATGGACCAGATTTAAGAGAAATTTGGGATGTAAAATTGAGATATGAACAAGAGGATATAGAAACATAAGATAAAGGGATGAGTTTTGATTGATTTCTCGTTATCTAGCTTTGTGAACTAAGTAAGCAAATTATATTATGCATGCAGTTCCTATTAGCATATGTTATCAATTTATATTTTCCTTTTTATGAAATCTTTATTTAAAAACTAATTATCTCTATAAATTTCTGTATATTCTTCATGTGGTTTAAGTCAATATCTATAATAATGTAAGTATTTACAATAATTTAAGTGACAACTGAGTTTCCTATTTATGGGAACTTATGCTGTATATGGTAAATTGTATGTATCACCTGATATACCTTGAAATAATTTTTGTGGAAATATGAAAGTGATTATTAATATACTACTAATTCTGACTGCCAAGTAGCCAAATGTTAATATTCTTTTAAAGTAAGTGTACTGATATAAGTTCTAAGCTTATTACAAAAAATGTAAATAAGAGAGAGAACCAGACAATACATTTTTTCTCTTTTATTTTTATTTCCAAAAATAACACATTTATTCTCACTTCTCAGCCTTTTAAAATTAACGATAACATTTTTATCCTAAGATGGAGCTATGTAAAGCTTACTTTAATATCATTTCATCAAGAATGTTTAGGTTAGGGGCACCTGGCTGGCTCAGTTGAAAGAGCATGTGACTCTTGATCTCAGGGTCATGATTTTGAGGTCCATGTTAAGTGTAGAGATCACTTAAGTAAATAAATTTTAAAAAAAGGATATTTAGATTATAGGAATTGCTGATACTTTCACTATAAGTAGAGCTAACAAACGTGAGCCATGGAAATGGAAGAAGGTAATGAAGAGCAGAAACTTTAAGAAAATTTCTTTCTTAACATTGGAAAGAGGGACACAAGTCGATGTAATGCATGCGTCAAGTATTATAAGAATGTCATATGCATTATCTCATTTAACCTTCCAGTGAACTATAAATTAGGAGACTCTTTATTAGCTAAATTTTACAAATAACAAAATTAAGACTTAATTTACAGAACTGATAACATAAAAACAAGAGAATTTATACCCAGATATGTCTGCTTCTGGGTTCTTAACTATTCTTTACCACCTTGTAAAAAATAAGATGAAAAAGAAGTGACTAGGCAAGTCCATAGACACAAAGGGAGATCTAGTGTAATAAAGCAAAGAAAACAGAAATATTCAAAATGAAGATGAACTTACTGTTAGTTGCTTGTGTGTGTGTGTGTGTTGTTTGATGAGAACAACCAACTTTGAATTTTATAGTAAAAAACATAGATCATGGCATTTGGAGTATCTGTTTAATACTGGTATTTTCCTTTCTGTATATGATTGTGACAATACTGTGCTCTCTACACAACGAAAACATTGTTTATTGGAGACAAATTATATCACACTATAAGCAAGCATAAACACAAAGAAGAGAGGAAGAAGGAGAAACATCAATATAATATTATAGATCATAAAATAATGCAACCTTCAAAAATTAAATGTAGGGAAGTCATAAATAGGAAAAAAGGCATAAAAAAAGAAATAGCTAATGAAATTCCCTTTTTTGTTATTTTTGCTTTTCCTTAGGATGATTATATTTGAGAAAAGTTTATCCTAGTGTACATATCTCTCCACACATTTATATAAAATATTACTAAGTTATATTTTAACATTTCCCTATCAAATGACTAGCAAGATATTCTACTGTTTAGAAATAATACCATGGAAGGTCACACAAGATACTGGATTACTACTGTGAGCAAAAATGTATTTTCGGAAATGCAAATAAATGTGATATATTCATAATTGTATAAAATATACCTCATTGTGACCAATTTCTGCTGATCTCTTGCATATTCTTTTTAAAAAAAAACAACATTTTGAATAAAAATAAAGTAGCTAATTGGAATATCCTTAAATAATTTTTCTTTTGTGGTACTACTGCTTGAGGTATGATAATAATTACAAAACTCACATCAGCATTTCTATATATATCCTCCTTGTGTAGTAAATTGATGAGTGAGTCATATTGTTTTAGCAATTTTAAGAATATATAAATGTTCATATATAATAAATTTAGTTGCCCAATATGAAAGTTGCTGATACAGAGTTTAAGTGTTCATAGTAATAAAAATCACTATTAGGTGAGGGGTAACAGGGACCTCTTCTAAGAAATATAGGAATTCTTGTTTAGGTTATTCTCTTCCTTATACTAAGCAATTTACCACCATGATCACAATTTATCCCAGCCTAAACTGAAAGTCTCCCACAGAACATTAATGCTTGCATTAAGTAGATTTGCTAGCTAACATTTTTCTCTGTGACAGTTTCATGTTCAAAATTGTATATGCATGGCCCTCTATGCATATAATTTTATGATTATATTTTAAAATGTAATGACTCCATAATTTTATACCTGGAAAAGTCATCAATAGTTCTAATAACTTTAATAAATTGGATCATTAATATTAATTATTTTAAAGATATGTAGAATACATTGAGTCAGAATACCTGGGTTTGGGACTTTGTTACCATCATAGAGGTTATCTTACTTTCATTTGCTTTCTTACACTAATCTAAGAAAAAAATCAATGAAGTTCTAATCATTAAAATATATATATGTGTTCTATAGTATACATGGGGGTGGTCTTTTTGCTCTGAGTTGAAAATCTATGGTGTGCCCTTAGCAAATGTAAAGAATGTACAAAAAAAGAAAGACTGTATAGACAACTGAATAAATTGGATAAATCAAAAGACAAGTAGGTGATGAGTTATATGTTGCCTATGTTAGCTCTAACTGAGTGTTCTGGCAGAGCATGGCTTCTTTTTATGTAATTACATATTTATGAAAATAGTTTATTATTATGTCTGTATCCCACAATAAAATATCAAAAAACAAGATTCTCAACTGTTTTAAAAGCATTTTCATCCTCAGAGACTAATAACGGGCCTGATATCTGTAGTTACTCAATGTTTATTAAATAATATGAAAAATATTTAAATTTTGTTGCATTAAACACTAAGTATTTTCAGTATGTTAGTTTGAAAATATTATCAAATATTACACATGAAGAAATTGAGCTCAATGATATAAATTAATATTCCCAAGATCAAACAAGTGGTCAAGCCTATATTCAGTTGAAGATTTCTGAGTAAAATACTAATAATTAATCCTATGATAATAATTGTAGCTAAGACATATAATACTAAGTGCCAGAACATTTTTTAAGCCCTTATTCATATCGACTTATTTAATGCTTATAACCACCTACTCTGAAGTAGGTAGGATATTACTCATATTTTACTAAACGTGGCACAGAGAGAGAGGCTATGTGAGTAACCTCTATATAGTTACACAGGTAGAGGGTTGAAGAGCTGGGATTATAAAGCCAGTCTGGTTCAATAGTGATTCTTTCAGACACTAAACGTAGCTTCTCAGAATGACCATTTCTGTTTATGAAGCAACTTGGTCCCTGTATGAATCCACTCTATAAATAATTACTGGATGCAAAGCCCATAAATACATTCTGTGGGTGAGAAATGCTCTAGAAATGCAGATACATTCATTCAGCAAACATTATGGAATTTCAACATGATAAGATTGGGTTATGCAAATCATAAAGATCACCAAAATTCATAATCCTAAGATTAACTTCTATGATATAATTTTACTTGGCAATGTGTATTTCAAGCAGCACAGTTAAGTAAAATAAGGACTAGCCTATAAGAAAAAAAATTATTTGATTCTAATCCCCAACTATATAATCAATAGCCATTGGACAGTCACTTAGTTTACCTGAATCTCAGATTCCTGATCTGTTAAATGAGGATTATAAACTCCTGATTTTATTGCTTTAATGAGCTATTAGAATAATTATTGACTTAATGTTCGTGAAAAGGCTGTGTACTGCAAGTGCTATGCAAATTTTCAATAATATCTTAATGGTTTATTTACATTTAACTCCCATATAAGATAGGAAACTGCTTCAGAACAGTGCATAATATCTCTTGGAAGGTCCCAGAATACCCAGCAAAATGTCTCATACTTAGATTTTCCGCTAGAGAACAGAATGACCAAGTGTTCAAGCTCTGATATAGGTAAACATTCTTCTGAAATCATTCATTAGCTTTGCCAGCTTGGGCAAATGACTTAAATTCTTGAACTTGGCATTGCTCATCTAAAAATATGTATCAGATCAGTGACTACTTCATCAGGTTTTTATTTTTTTTATTTTTATTTTTTTTAAAGGTAGTTTTTTTTTTTTAAGATTTTATTTATTTATTTGACAGAGATAGAGACAGCCAGCGAGAGAGGGAACACAAGCAGGGGGAGTGGGAGAGGAAGAAGCAGGCTCACAGTGGAGGAGCCTGATGTGGGGCTCGATCCCATAACACTGGGATCACGCCCTGAGCCGAAGGCAGATGCTTAACCGCTATGCCACCCAGGCGCCCCTCATCAGGTTTTTAAATGAGACATTGAAACAATGTTTGCAAACCGATGACACACAGTAAATGTATAATAAATATTACAGATAGTGAAATATGTATTCATGAAAAGTTAACACTGTATTAATGGGATCAAACAAGGAAATCTGCACTGTAACATAGGGGAGACTCTCAAAAGATTTTCTGAAATGGTCTAGGTTTAAATGGCATGACCTGGGGGTTAAGAGGTCATTTTTAATGACCCTTTAAACACACTGAGTTTGTAGTCTAGCTCCTCTTATGAGAATTCTCGTTGCATGACCAGTCATCCTGGTTTTCTCAGGACTGTTCCAGTTTCAGAAATTGAAGTTTCATTGTAGGACCTATTGCAGAACTATTGCCTCAAACCTAGGCAAAATATGACAATCAGCCACCAAGTTCAAAAAACTCCAGTCACAAGGAAACCTCTAGCCAAGCAACTGATCCTATCTCTTCTGCTTGCTGTAACACCTGAGATGGTAAAAAGTCCCCCACCTCTTTTCCACTTCTAAACCATGTGTCGTTAGAAGAACTGAATTCTCATGGAACATTTCTGGCACACGTTTTTGCTGTCTCTGTCTCCTGTGCTAGATTCTAATATGAGAAAATCTTGCTAAATGGGGAAATCATTAAATATACAACTCTTGTTTCTCTTTTTAAAGTATTTTCATTCTATAAATGTTTCCATTTTTCTTTCTCTATCTCTTTTGTTTCTTAGCCTTGGTGTTTTTTGAGTATGAAATACACTCTAATCTCTCCCCACCCAAAGGTAAGAGTAGATCAGAAAAGGTTGATCTGTATTGCCTGTATGTATTTTATCTCAGCTCCTCTAAATGTTCCATGCCTCTCCGCTTCATTTAACAATTCATTGAACATCTGCTATCTGCTTGGCTTTTTATTAGGTGTAGGTTTAGAGATGAGCTAATAAAGGAAACGTATCCATGTGGGTAACAATAGGTAAACAAAAAAGTGGAATAAATTTTTAGCAGGGAAAAGAATAAGAAACGTTTCGCATGGAGTGAAGCTTGAGCTTGAGTTGAAAAACGAATATCTTTTCTTCAGTTAGAAGAGGTTTGGGGAGTAGAAATTATCTTCCCTAGTCAGAGAGAACCATATGGAGGTTATAACACATTTTGGTGTGTTCAGAGAAGTCCGAGCGGTTCAGAACCCATAGAGAGTAGGATAAAGGGGAAGGTAAAGACTTACCAGAAAGTAAGCTAGAAATTAAGCAGGGCAAGACTATGAAGACCCGATACATGGTAAATATTACTTTTTTCTCGGCTTTATCTTTACTGTGCTTATCTGCTTATCCATTTGAGGTCTTCAGGCTTAACAAATTGAGTGGAAATAACAGAAGAAAGTGATGCATTCCCTTTCCCTTTTCTATCATTACTAAAAATCAATGAGTAGGAGAGTAAAAAATAATAAAAACTCCTGGCAGCTATGTTTATCTTTTGACTAATGTATTTCTTAATATTTTCACAATTCTTATCTCCATCATAAAATTCATTTAAAAACAAAGTAACACAAAATAAAAGTGCTGCAAAGAGTCCTGATGCTGCTTAGATTACATAAGATTCTACTCAACGTAGAATGACAGCATAGAGAATGAAGCCATAGTGACACAGGGCCCTGGGCAGTAGCAAAAAGAAAGCCTGCATAAAGACAATGTTACACCAGACACTGAATTTCAGGTTGTCTCTACCTACCACCTCCACGCATGATTTCATTCCCTCATGATCCAAGCAGCAGGAACAGTGGAAAGCACATAATCACAGCACAGCTATGAAATTCAGGAAATTAACACTTTTACAACACTGTTATCTAATCTACAGGTTTTGTTAATGTCTTCAGTTGTCTCAGTAATATCCTTTATTGAAAAAGAAAATCCAGAATCATGCATTGCTTTCAGTTGTCATATTTTAATCCTTCAATCTGGTATACTTCCTGAGCCTTTTTTTTTTTTTCTTTTCTCTTGTTTTCCTTCTTTTGGGTATTTCTTGATGCTGACATTTTTGAAATTTTTAGAGTTATTTTAAAACATTTGTCAGTTTGGGGTTGTGTGATGTTACCTCATGACTTTTAGTTTCATAGCCTCTTGGAAGAAATACTTCAGACTTCATAAGGATGTTGTACATTTTATGGGAAGGCACGTACTGCAAATTTGTTTAATTACTGATGATAATGCTCAAGGAAAAATTTAATAAATCACCAAAACAATTTAATGTGATAAAGCTGCGGCTGGGAAGTTTAAGTTTCCAGTCAGTCAGACTAAATTTGGACTAATTTGTGCTGTGCTGCATACGCATGTTGAAAAAGAGATTACTTACAGGAATTTGTAAACAAAAAACATTTATTTTTTATTTATTTTTTTGAGAGAGAAAGAGCAGAGGGAGGGGCAGAGAGAGAGGGAGAGAGAGAATCCCAAGCAGGCTCTGTGCTCAGTGCAGAGCCCTGTGTGGGGCTCGATCTCATGACCATGAGATCATGACCCTGAGATCATGACGAGCTGAAATCTAGAGTCCGACACTTAACCGACTGAGCCATCCGGGTGCCCCAAACAAAATACATTTAAAATCATGAAACAGCACTAGAATAATGTTGAGTATTTCTTGAATAACTTCCGAATTTATTAAAACAAGTGATACTTGATAAAATAACCAGTATGTTTTGAATACTTAAATACAATTACAATTTTATCATGAATGGCCATCCTACTCCTGGCAGCTGCCTGTGCAATGTTTTTTAAGTTTTTACTTAAATTCCAGTTAGTTAACATACAGTGTAATATTAGTTTCACGTGTGCAGTATAGTGATTCAACACATCCATACAGCACCCAGTGCTCGTCACAGCAAGTGCTCTCCTTAATCTCCATCACCTATTTTACTCATTCCCCACCCCCACCACCCCTCTTGTTCTCTATAGTTGAGTTTGTTTCTTGGTTTACCTCCCTTTCTCTTATTTTTTTTTTCCCTTTGTTTGTTTAGTTCTTTTTTTCCTTAAATTCCACATATGAGTGAAATCACGTTATCTTTCCCTGACTGACTTTTTTCACTTAGCATAATTCTCTCTCGCTCCATTCATGTTGTTGCAAATGGCAAGATTCATTCTTGGGGGGGGGGGGCTGAATAATATTCCATTGGATAAATATGGCACTTCTTCTTTATCCATTTGTCAGACAATGGACACTTAGGCTGTTTCCATAATTTGGCTATTGTAGATAATGCTGCTATAAACATTGCAGTACACATATCCCTTAGAATCAGTATTTTTGCATTCTTTGGGTAAATAGCTAGTAGTGCAATTGCTGCATTGTAGGGTAGTTCTATTTTTAACTTTTGAGGAACTTCCATACTGTTTTCCAGAGTGATCCCAACAGTTCATTCTACCAACAGTGTAAGAGTGTTCCCCTTTCTCTACATGTTTGCCAACACTTGTTACTTGTCTTTTTGATACTAGCCATTCTGACAGGTGTAAAGTGATATCTCAGTGTAGTTTTGATTTGTATTTGCCTGATGATGAATGATGTTGAACATCTTTTCATGTATCTGTTGGCTATCTGTATGTCTTTTTTGGGAAAATGTCTATTCATGTCTTCTGCCCATTTTTGAATTGGATTATTTGTTTGTTGGGTGTTGAGTTCTATAGGTTCTTTATATATTTTGGATATTACCCCTTTATCAGATATGTCATTTGTGGGATGCCTCGGTGGCTCAGTCGGTTAAGCGTCTGCCTTCATCTCCGGTCATGATCCCAGGGTCCTGGGATTGAGCCCCGCATCAGGCTCCTTGCTCGGCTGGGAGTCTGCTTCTCCCTCTCTCTCTGCCAATCTTCCTGCTTGTGCTCTCTCACTCTCTCTCTCTCTCTCTCTCTCTCTGTGTGTGTCAAATAAATAAATAAAATCTTTAAGAAAATATGTCATTTGTACTTACAGTAGCACACTGAGGGCAGGCAATATACCTTATTCACTGTTTGATCAAGGGCTAACTCATAGATATTTCTCAATAAATGTTTTAGTAGACTTTATTATACCTTAAAAAGATATCTTTGATTTCTAAATGTTCGTTAATTCAGATTAAGCTTTTTCCAGTTAGTTTTGATTAATGAGGTTTTATTTTGCTAATTCAGTAAATAATTATTAAATGCTTCTCAAAATCCTTGTGATAAACACTGTTAATTGAAAAATAAGACATGATAACTTACCTTAAAAAATGTACAATTTTATATGGGCATAACTGTCATTATTGTATTATTGTACTGGTTATCATATTTTGCAATTTCAATTTTAATATTACCTAGTAGAAATACATTTTTCAACACCAAAGTTACCATAGAGTAATTATTTAGAGTATGAGCTTTGGTATTGTATTAGAATAAAAAGTGTAGTTTCAGTTTTTAGAATTATGTATTTCTAGAAATGTCACTTTAAACACTTCACATGAACTCAATAAGCTTTTGTTTCTTCATAAGTGGGATTGTTATGAGAACTAATGTAAATGAGGTAATGTACCAAACTATAAGTGTACAATTTTAATTCAAAATAGGCAAGTGAAGTTAAAACAATTATTTAATAATTATATGCCTTTGCCAAAGATGAGTTTAATATTTCAAGATACATGGTTTTTATTTAATACTCTGATTAATTTGATAATGGGTTATCTTTTCTTGAATAATTTTTTAAATGTTTGAGTTATTTTGATTATTTATTATTTCAAGTAACTTTTCTTGTACATTATGTAAATTTCTTGTACATTATGTACATTGCTGCTATACTATGGAAGGATAGGAAGGTAAGGGTTACTTAGATTTCTTAATATTGTTACACCATATTTATTAAGATACTACTGATTAAGGCTATTTAATAGTCTAATTTTATTTCAAGTACAGAGTTGGGTTTTTTTTTTTCCCTTCAAAAGTAAAACTAATCCTTGAAAATGCTATATCATGTTTGGAATCAGTAATAGTTTAGGATTTAAGTTGCATTTTATTACTTTAATAATTTTGTAAATGGTTTGCAGCCTGTCAAAAGATACACTTATCCTCAGCTCAGCACCTAATCCATTATAGTTGACTGTAATTCTATGTCTATGTGCCCTTGCTTCTCAACCTCCAATACATTTAGATAATTTTGGCTGAGGTACAAAAGTCATAAAAATAAGGAAGTTGCAGACAGCAAAGCAGCATACAGGTTCTTGAAGCATGCTATTTTTCCCGGCATGCATAGTGCACCTGTAAATATAAGTGAATAATTTAGATACTACTAAATTCTTAAGCTTACTAATTTTTGACATATACAATAATCTATAAACACTTAGTGTAGTTGTTTTAAACCCTGATACTGATGAGGCCAGAATCAGCTCTGCTATGGCCAGTATCAAACACTTTGAAAAGTCGATGAAACAGCTATCTATTGTATTAAATAATGGATATGATAATGATTTGTTTATCATTGCATTTGTAATGTATTTTTGGTATCAAAATGAGTTTAGAAAATGGAATATTTTTTAAAAAGTATTAATTTTCCCTTATTTGTGTCATGGTTTTTAGTTCAATTTGAATCAAAATCCCATAGGGAATTTCATAGCACTTCACAATATAATTCTGAAATGCTAACAGTGATTCAAATAATGGACCAGCTTAAGAAAACAAAATATTTTAAAAAGGAGAAATTACAAGGAAGGAATTCCCCTACCACATACTTAAAAACAGTATGAAGCTTTAATTAATTAAACAATTTAATTAATTAAACAGTGAACTCATGTGCATTGAAATAAATATATGCATAT
Source organism: Ursus americanus (assembly GCF_024610735.1). Taxonomy (NCBI): domain Eukaryota; kingdom Metazoa; phylum Chordata; class Mammalia; order Carnivora; family Ursidae; genus Ursus; species Ursus americanus. The sequence goes on from NC_142143.1 coordinate 32,080,394, forward strand.
ATATCTTAATGAATGAGCCCATCATCCATATATAATTATTCTGTCTAAAAACCTAGTGGTTGTAATTAAAATCTCCCTTTGTCTGAATTCCAATAGCCAGTCTGGCTAAGTTTTATTCTAAATATCCCTTAAGTCTGCCCTTTTACTCCTATCTCCCAAATTATCATAATTCCAAATTCGGTATCATTTTTTACTTGGATAAATTACTCATTTGAGTAGGAACATGTTCCAGACTTCCAATGTGCCCTTCCCATATACTAGCCTAAGTGAATTGTTTTAAGTTCAGTATCAATCTTCTTTTTTTTTTTTTTAAAGATTTTATTTATTTATTCGACAGGATAGAGACAGCCAGCTAGAGAGGGAACACAAGCAGGGGGAGTGGGAGAGGAAGAAGCAGGCTCATAGCGGAGGACCCCGATGTGGGGCTCGATCCCACAACGCCGGGATCATGCCCTGAGCCGAAGGCAGACGCTTAACCGCTGTGCCACCCAGGCGCCCCTCAATCTTCTGTTCACATTCTTCAGTGGCTCACTGCCACTGCTCTTCTCAAGCCAATGCAATGCCAGTTAAACATTCTGAACAGCCCTGCTTAATCCAGTTCCTGCTCCTTCTCCAGCTAGGTGGCTGACTTGCCTTACTTCCTCCCTCTTCACTGCACTAGCATTCTTTCAGATTCCCAAATGTACCCCGCACCCTGTCACATCAGGACCACCGCACATGTTCTTTCTTCTGCCTATAATGCTTTCTCCCCATCCTACACTCCTCCTCCTATGCACAATCTCTTAGAACTCAGCTCAAAGTCACTAATTCAGCAAAACCATCCTACAAACCTGATACATACTCATAAAACATTATATACTTTTCTATTGAAATGGTCACAGTTTTCGGTTATAAATGTGTTGTGTGATTATTTGATTAGTGTCTGACTCTCCCATTAAAATTTAAGTCACTTTATATGTGTGTTTTTGCCCAATATTTTGTTCTCATCATCTGACAGAGTGCCTGGCATAGAGTAAGTGCTCACTGATTAATATATGATTAAACAGCAAGAAACAGGCACTTTGGTTTTCCAAAGTATTTTATTTTCAATTTTAAAGATATTGGATATCATCTAATTTATACCACTCTGCTGCCCACTTGCCTTCACCAGAATCATCAAGTTAACACAGAGCCCATAGGATAAACTTACAAATCCTTTAACCTGGCAGACATGTCTCTTAAAACACAGCTACGCCTTAAAACTTACTTTATACTTTTAACTCTCTATAAACCCTCTGCCTTTGCCAAGTTGATTTACTCTTTATCTCCCAAAGGTATCCCATATTCTTCTATTTCAGCATGTCTGTGCTTCGGGTCCCTTCAGCTCTTCAAAGCCTTACCTAAGGGGAATGTTAATTGTCTTCTACTGTGTGTTTATATATAAAATATATAACTGTATAACTATTTGTATGTAGTTATATTATATATATAACTATACATATATAATTGATAATTTGCTGTTCACTGTCATGCACACTTTCATATCTTCATGTATGTATATGTCTTTTACAACTAGATTTTAAATTGTCACATATATGAACAAGAGTTGTGTTTTACATGAAATCATATTCTTAATAAGGATTTGCAAAAACCTGATTGATTAATCGACGGAGTAAAATTTAGAAATTAAGGATTGAACTATAAGGAATTATGAAAAATCGTCTTGGTGTGCATGTAAGTTCAATGATTTCTTGATGTAATTCAAAAACATTTCATAATATCAAGTTAAGATTTCAGGAAGTTTTAATTTTTCTGATTGGCAGCCATGAAGCATTCTTATACAGAGGGCGATCTGATTAAAACAGTGATTTTCCAGGACTGATCTAGCAATAACATGGATTTATTCAGTAATTCAACAAATAAATCTGTTAAGTTTCAAACAAAGGATCAATGCTGAGGTTGCAAAAGTTTGTGAGATGGGCAGGGTCTGGGTCTCTAAGAATTTCAGAATTAAGGATGATTAATATTAATTTTCAGTTTGCAATGTCATGGGGGAAGGCTGCAGCAATTCTGGTAAGAGTTGGTAATTATTGCACTGAGATAGAATTAAACTGTGAAGATATTGACTATGGGCTAGAGACTGCAAAGAGAGATTGGCAAGATTTAGACACTGATTATAGAGATTTTATTCACAAAGGGCTCCACGCAGTATCTGAATCAAATTTGCTGGAGATACTTATTGAAATGCAGATTTCTAGGGCCTATCTCAGCCTTACTGGGTCAAAATTTCTATGGGCTGATGGCAGACATCAAGCCATTTAAAAGAGATGTAAAATATTTAACCTGAGAATTAAAAACAGTATTTAAAGACAAGATAGGAAGTTTGGTTTCTATGTTTGTAGGAAATCTGACTAGAATATTCTACAAATTATTGGAGATGAAAGGCAGACAAGTTCTGGGGGGTAAAAAAAACCATTTAAACAAATAATTTAGCCTCTATGTAATTTGAATTTATTTTTTACAAATAATTACTTTCTGAGTTCATAACCTTTATCTCACACATGATCGGCTGTCCATAAATATTCATTGCGCTAGCATCTTACATTAAAGGCCTTATAATCCTCAATTGTGTTTTTGCGAATGATTGTGATAACTTTAAATATTTAATATTCCTTAATGACCCAGTTTACCTATTGCATTCATTATTTTCATGAAATTTTCTAATTTTTAATTTTCATATTTTATGATATTGTTTACAGTTCTCTTAAATGGGCATAAAGGATTGCAGACCTTCAGGATCTGGTTTTATGTTGTTGATTCTTTTAAAATAAAATATTTGTACTAAGAGATAAAGTTATATTTTTTCCATTTTATTTATCATTGTGAACATTTACTTTCTAAATACTTTTAGCAGTTACATTTCAATATTTTCGTCCTAGTTTAAAGCAGCCAAATTCCAACATTAACTTGCTTTATTTTTCTAATAAAGAATTGTTTCAAAAATCAATTAGCAGACTTCTCTAACAGGCAAAAGTGGTCAAAATTCTAATTTTATCCTGTTATGAATTTTATATTTTTAGGGCTCTAATTGAATGATTAGGTGTCATGATGTATAAGAGATGGACACTAAATGAATATATTAATGTATATGTATGATGGATTCATCATCATGTGCTCTGGAAATACACAGTTGAATATCATTATGATCTCTGCCCTCAAGCAGTTGTGGTTTGCCAGAAAGAGATGTATATGTAAGGTAAAAGACCTAGTGTCTACCATAAATGTATCATTGTCAATGAAATTGGTATTATATTTTAAACTTCCATTTGGGCAATATGATGTGTTCATTATCATTTCAATCACCTTTAACTACTGTTGCCCCATCTAATTTTTTCCAATTTTTTTCTTAATATTCTTTATCACTGAGTTATTGAAGTTACATATGTGGATTTATCATTTTCCTAAGCTCCTTAAATCTATTTTTATTTACCTGCATAACAAAAACATGCATATTAAAAAGAGTGGTGAATAAGAAAGCAATAATGACATTTACTTAATTTGCATTACATAATATATTCTTTATGCATTGCCTTTAATCTCATTGTGAATTAAATTTTTTCATTTGAAGAAGTAATACTTGAAAAATTAACATTTTAAATTTTATATGGATATAATTGATTATAATTTTAGATTCTGAATTAACTAATGGTCATTATGCATACTCTTGTAATTACGCCATGAAAAGTCATAAGTTAAAAATAGGGAAATTTAATCATCTACTTGGGTCATGAATACAATTTCAGTTAAAAAAATTTACATTTATACTTGTTAAAAATCTTGCCGTATATGTATGCTTCTCTTTTTATATTTGCGTATACTAAAAGGCTCATACTGTGATAGTATTTGCATGTCCTACATGAGCTATACTTATCAATTTTGAAGTAACTCCTTTGGGTAAGATAATATGGGTTAAGAGGTAGTTTTCCAGTATGCCAACCCTAAATTACGGCAATCACGCACACCAGGAGGGGGATGGGAATAAAGAGAAGGGAGATTGACTAAATTGCCCATTAGCTCTATAAAAAAAATAAGCTATTTTCATGTGGAGAATGATCTCGCTCTTGTGGAAAAAAAAACATAGAATTTTGAATCAGACTGACCAGATCTACATTTGCTTTCTAACATTTTTTAGTTGTGAAACTCTGGGAGAGCTACTCAAGCTTTCTGATCCATAATTTACTTAATAGAAAAATGAAGGTATCAAAACCTCAGAGAGATTTTCTGAGCACATAATAAAATTGATGCATATTTTTCCCTGCACACTAGAATCAGAACCATTCACACATATTTCTCTATATTATCTCTTTATATAGGCTCACCCATTTCATAGCTATCTTCTACATGTCAATGGCTCCCAGATATATATCTTTAACTGCTGCATTTATTACATTATAATTTTCTAAAAAATAAATTCAGTTATCTCATATAAATATAAAACACATACCAATGATCCTGTTTAATTTATTAATTGATGACAGGTTTTTAAAATTGGTCCAAAGAGCGTGTGCCAAAATAGCTATAGTTATGTGTTTAAATATGTGTACATGCACGTATATATAATATGCAGGTAAATAAAAGAATGTTAGGATAAGATTTCCGAGTTAGAGACAAAACTGGTTAATGTCTTACAAGCAAGAAACTATAACCTTTTTTTCTATTCCACCAGATAGAAATTATATTCATATAGACTCAACAATAACAATAACAAAGCTACAAGTCAGCCTCTACCCCTACAATACAGTTGAAAAATGGCCTAGTTCATAGAAAGTCTTATGAAAGAACCCAGTCATCTCTTTTCCAAGTTTGGGTAATTTACATGTATAGATGTATATACATATATAACTTATATGGGTTAGGTGTGTGTATATATATATACTAAATGTTATATAGAATGTTATATTCTATAACATTAATGTATAATATAATATAATATAATATAATATAATATAATGTAATTATATGTAACACTTTTTTTTTTACCAAGTTGACATTTTCAGTTGGCTGTCAACTAGTGTCATCATAGTAAACCTATGTGAAACATACACATACATTCAACTAGTTCCTTCCTTTTTTATATAGGGAAATTATGCTATCATCCCTCCATATATTCAAGCCTCAACTCCAAACATTGTCAATCCTTTAATTATTCCTTTTCCTTTATATGCACATACTGCCACCATCATGTCTTGCTTTCAGTACTTACAATCTGTGTCATAAATGTATCTATTTTGCTCAGATTTCCATTAGTACTTCTTCTATTCCATGATACCATTGCCTCTTACCTATATCACTGCTGTGGCTGCCTAACAGGTCACCATTGCTTCCATTGTTAACTCCTTACCATCCATTTTCCACACATATGCCACTAAACCATGCAATGGCTACCCATTACACTTAGATACAAAATTTTTACTCTTGTCTACAGGTTCTGTGATCTGGCGCTGAATTAACTTGCTAAATTCACCTCATACCGTTCCCTGCTATGCACTCACTGTCCCTCAGCCACATTGATCTTCCTGTTTCCTGAATTCTCCAAGCTCTTGTCCACTCTGACAATAGTTTACCCCTCTTCCCATAATGCTTATCCCAGAATCATCATCTTTTATTTGGATCTGTGCTTAAATATAACCCCTTTCAAAAGTCTTCCTTGATCACTGAATTTATTTTATTTTTTTATTTTATTATTTTTTAAAAAGATTTTATTTATTTGTGTGAGAGGGAGAGCATATGTAGGGGGAGGGGCAGAAGGAGAAACAGACTCCCCGATGAGCACCGAGTCTGACTTGGGCCATCCCAGGACCCAGAGATCACAACGAGAGCCAAAGTCAGATGCCTCACAGACAGGGCCACCCAAGGGACCCTATCACTGAATTTAAATTAACACTTCTCCATTACTCTGTATCATGCCATCCCACTTTATTTTCTTCAGAGCATAACACAATGCAAATTCTTACTAGTTGGCCCTGTTTCCCCTGGAATATAAGCTCCATGAGAATAGTTATTTATTCACCTGAATCAGCACAGTGTCCTCAGTATCCAGAAAAGGCCCAGACACATGGTAACCACTCAACTGATGATTTACTTAAAAAAAAAAATGAATGACACAGATGAAGTGCTAGATAAGCTAAACTCTCAGCAAAAGTGAGTTTCTTACAGAATATGGTTGGATCCACTAAACACTAAATTCACTTATTTATTTTTCTTAGTTCTAGCTATGGCTAAAATTGTAATTCAATTCAAATTTATTGTCACAACCAATAGATCACTTTCTCAGTGACTATTCGTGATAATGCAGTTTGGAATTTACTCAAGAAATAGTCTATGTCAAAGAAGTACTGCTTTATGGTAGTAAATGTAACATTTTGTATAAATATAAATTCTAGTAACTTAACCTTTTTCTTTTCAACATGCTTTGATAATGGTTTTTCTACATCACTAAAGTGTTTTTGTTTACAGCATCAGAATCTGTTCTTTACTATAAAGTTCATGCTCAGATAAAGGAAGAACACTTATAATGAGAACAGAGCATGGACAGTGTTTGACTTTTAAGCAACCATTTTAGGGATACCGACCCTTCTGACTTGTAACCGAACATGTGAAGTGAAATCTAAACTGAGGCTGCCTCAGAGGATTCAACTATGTCTGTTTTGTGCTTTTTTAGGGTTGTACTTCCATGATTTATCTCATAGACAATTTATTAAATATCTTATTTTGTTATATTTGCCTAGAGTGTACTGATACGCTAATTTGATGATAGATGGGTTCCCCCTCCCCCCTTGTGGTCTGAACATTAGTGAATTCAAGAGATTCCCTCCAGGAGTAGGAGAACCAAAGGTCATGTACTTGGATTTACAGCTGTTTGTACTGAAAGAGGGCAATTCATTTTCTTATTCCTTGCTTTTAATGTCAGAGAGCCTATGACCCTATGGCATTCTCCACCACCTTTAGGGGCATGCAGTGGCAAAGAATATTAGTTTTACAATTAGTAGTGCAGATTAGAATCTGTGGAGTGGAAAATATAATGGCTTGTGCTGGCAGGGTTAGAGTATAGGATCTTTAGCAGGATTGAAAAGTGATCTGACCTAGATTAGACACATTAACAAATCACTAAAAGATCCCTGGGAGACTTGAGAAGAAAAAAGAATGATAACAAGGGGCTAGTTTGAAAGTCAGTTCTACATACTGATCATTTTTTGTTTATTAAGGAAAAGACTGGGAACATGTGTGTATGTGTGTGTGGGGGGGGTGTTAATGTAAATGCATTTGTCAACATAGGCATTTAATCATTTGAACATACATTTAGGCGCTAGAACTGTGCCTGGTATTTAATGGCCACTCACTAAATCCCTAAATACTTGCTGAATGCATGTTACGTGAATAAGAGCTGTGTTTCTTTGTAAGTAGAATAGTCCTGTGAGATCTACCATTCCACAAGAGGAACTCATGTAAAGACCTGGAAACGGGTGCATGGGGCTCAGTTGGTTAAGCATCTTCCTTTGGCTCAGGTGGTCCTGGATTCAAGCCCTTCGTCAGACTCCCTGCTTAGCAGGGAGTTTGCTTCTCCCTCTATCTCTGCTCCTCCTAACTCGTACTCTCTCTCAAATAAATAAAACTTTAAAAACAAAACAAAACAAAACCTGGAAACAGGATAAGCTTACTCACCATTGTAGGGCAGATGCTTCAGAGAAAGCTACAGGGAATTGAAAGAAAGCCCCATCTGACATGGCAGGAAATCCAGAAGCTAAAGAGAGAGTTGCAGGTCAGGCAGGCTGTCTTAGAGAGTTCAAGCAGGAGGTCAGTGTGTTCGCGGGATTGCAGAACTTGATTGTGAACCTGGCAGCAGATGTGAGATCAGGAAGGCAGGCTGGGTCATGCTAGTCAGGGGGGAGCTGGGAGGTCAAGCCCTAGGGCCTAGAATTTTTATGCAGGAATGTGGGGAAAACAAAGTTATAGAATAGCCTTAGCAGCGGCAGGAACAAGGTAAGGGCTCATTTCAAGAACAAGGGCATAAAAACATAAACTAAAGCATAAAGTACAACATCAGTTATGCCTACTATTAAGTGAAGCACTTGAATTACGGAAATTGGTCAGTTAATCAGAAAAGTAATTTAAAACAGGCTATTATTACAAAGTTATAATTAGGTAACTTAAGATTTTACTTTAATAAAATACTTAGATGTATGCATTCACCAATCTTCATATAGCGCCAAGATTTTTTTTTCCTCTGTGTGTTGGTGCGTTGATTTGAATTCCACTTTATATGGAAGGGCAGAAAAGGATTAACTCAGCAGACCTGGATTGCTCAAACCCTATACATTCCAAAAAAGGTTTTATCTTCAGTACCAGGCTGTGGCTGGCTTTTTAGGAGATAACTCTGAACCCTTGGAATACACTACTTGATAAGAATATTTTTATATGCCTGAGGCCTTGGGCCACTCTGTATTTAAGGTGAATACTTGTTTTTGCTGTTGTTGTTATTGTTGTTTTATTGCCTGAAGTCATGGGCCATGCTTTACCAGTTTGACCCACATAAGTTTAAGTTAATAATGTAATGTATGATGAATGCCTATTTTTGCTCTGAAGGAAGCTGGAATCTGAGTAGTTGAGGTTAGTCCTGTCAGCATTATGTGCCTATTTTACTGACCTCCAATAAAAATTCTGGATATTAACACTCAAGTGAACTTCCCCGATCAGAAGCATTTTGCATGGGCTGTCACATATCATTGATAGGAGAATTAAGTGCGACCCACGCGATTTCACTGGGAGGGAATGCCTCAAGTTTCTCCTGGACTTTGTCCCATGCAGCTTTTCCTTTTGTTGATTTAAAATGTATCCTTTCTCTGTAATAAACCATAACTACAAGTATAATAGCTTTTAAGAGTCCTATGAGTTCTTCTAGAGAATTATTGAGCCTGAAGGTTGTTTTGGGAACCCCTGAAATAATTTCCTACGTAAGCCACACGCATAATGCATTATCTATGATTTCTGGGTTTTGTTTCTTTGAAGAAGAAAAACTTAACAGCACTTGGAATCTGAGTGCAGATTCTTCCCAAATTTTATGATTTTTGAGTTAATGGAAAAGTTCAGGTTGAAAAAACATGTATGAGAAGGAATACAATTTACTCTTGTTGGGTATACAGGAGAATAAAAGGGAGTTGAAGTTCAGGGATAATTGTCCTTGAATAATAATGCAATCATTGAGCATGTAGTATTTGCCAGGTCTTATGGTATGCAGTTTATGTTTAAACTCACTTAATCCTCAGTGGTGTCATTTAGGAGATTTCTTTACAGATCTAATGAGATGAATAGCTATTAATAAGCTAGGGTGATTCAAGAAAGAGAGTTTGAGTTTTAACTTAGCTTATCAATGAAATATTTTCCTAAATACTCTTTTTATTTTATAGATGGCTTTATATCCATTTTATTGAGAACCATGGTTATCCTTCGTAATTTTATTTTTGGAGACAAAATTTGGTACAATGTTCTAAATAATTACAAATCATGTATTGAGGGAATGCAATTGAGATGCCTGTTCAATGATATCTTATTAGTCTAAGATATCATCCCACAAGGAATTTCAACTTTAGATAGTTTCTTTGTAGTTTGCTTTCCCAGTATAGGTTGGAAAGGGGAAACTGAGATTGTGTGCATTTTATCTTTCATAGCTATGGAATGCTAAATGTTACTAGTCATCAAATAAGATGTTCAGGGAAGAGGGCAATGTCCTACCTGGATGCTTAAAATGTGTTTTAAGTAAAAATCTGAAACAATTAATTCACTTCGAAAAGCATTTAAGGAAATGATATGCATTGATATTTAGAATATTGAATGTAAACTTTAGTCACACATAATTTTCCTGGTTTAACTGATGTTAAAAGGATGTGTCTTTGACACATTTATCGCCTTTAATATTATAATCTTAAAATGAGAATTTGAGGGAAGATCAAAAATTCAGTTAAGTCCGAAAGTCAGTCCTTTCAACATTAAATACTACCATCTTATTATTATTTTGAATATGAAAACACACTGAAAATATAAACATGTTTATGTTCATGTAAAATCTTTAAAAGATTTCCCGCATTGTGTCTAGTATAAAGCATCCATTCTTTATTTTTACAATATATAAGAAATCTTACACTCAACGCTAGAAATGAGAACTTAAAATGTCATGTGTTGTAGACCCTCCCACTGATATATCATATCACAGCTAAACTTTTATTTTCCTTTCTATAATTGGTCACAAAATAAAAAGGGGGGCTCAGCAGTGCTTGAGGAGAGATATAAAAATCAAACATTAATTTTATTCAGATGAGTTGATTTGTATGCAAGCTGATCAGGCTACAAGCTTATCTCATTACAAGCTCAAGGCTGTGAGCATTTCATCATTTCTCAGATGCCATTAAGTTTAATAATATGACTGCCTGCATTGTGTATTAAAAATGTGTGGCTGTTCTGCGATTCTGTATAATGATGAAGTGTTTGTGAATATTTATTACTTCAGTCTTTAGTGCTCTCAACTTTATACTAAATAGCAAAGTTAATTGCGTATACTGTTCTAATTGCATTGTTTAGAGAATACTTTCTCTTCTTCCTCTTCAGTTGCAGAGTTATTAGTAACATGCAGATTTTTTTGAAGTGCAGTAATTGGCATGTGAAAACTTGCACAGACATATAATTGCGCCCCAAATTGAAACACAGTAGGTACACTTAGTCTCTGGCAGGCTCAATTAGCTCCATGCCCTTCTTTCTGGGAATGCAAGTGGTCAGTCCTGCTGATTTTAAACAGTTACAGAGACAGTGATTTGCATGTACAATTTGTTTCCAACGATTATGGAAATAATATAATTTTTAAATACCAAAAATGGAACGTTTGCAGGAAGTTCTTTAAAACTGGACACATTCATTAGTCATTCATTTTACTATTCTCTTCAAAATTGGTAGTCCAAATGAAATGGTACAAAATGGTTTTGTTGTCATTGTTTATATTCTTTTGTTTTGGTTCTTCAAATATATCTCTGCCTTTTGTTTTGCTCTCACTGGAACCCAGTAAATATTCTCTTTTGAAACAAAGCTCTGAAATCCAGAGACTTGAGATTTAGCTTTAGTTTTGTCTCTCAAATGTTGTCTTAAGGAAGCATTTTATTTTTCTGCATATGTTTCTATGCTGTCCAAATAACGGGCACCCTACCTGTATATTACAATCCACAGCGCTTTCTCCCTAAATCACTAATTTCAGTGTTATCATAAATAATTGTACTAGTGATTTAAGAGCTTAAATATGAAAAACTTTACTCAATATGATCTTCACGTTTCCCATTCTCTAGTGATTCAGCATGCTTTAGCAATTTCTCCAGCTTGGAAGGAAGAGAGACAGGTTTTCTTCCGTAAATATCTTTGATGCCCCACTCAAATCAGACTTATACTTGGTCCAGATATATGCTAGTTAGAAGAAAGAAAATATCCTAAATAATAGGAAAAAACTGTAGTATTGATTTTTTGTCTTTTATGTATTTCTGTTATCTGGCTTTTTTTCTACCCTCACCTCACCCAGTCTCAGACACTTTGATATTTAGACCCACCTTTCTCTGTGCCCAAGACACATATGAACTTCAAGCTGAAAACAGATATCATACAAAAACACATTTCATAATTTCCAATATGCCAAACCTTTTTGGCTGGGCATTATAAAGACAAGAAAAAAATCCATCCACTGTTGTTTAGATGGGCCAATGGTTTAGTTTTTCCGCTGAGTGTTGTGTGGTACAGGCAAGAGTTTACAATATTACAGAGTAGGTCAAGTTTAAGATAACTAAGATATTGCCAGGTGTGGAAGCAAAAAGAATAAAGGCAAATGAATATAAAAGTGCATGTTATAATCTGGAATAAAGATTAGAATCTACAAAGGAATTATCAAGCAAGGTTGACTGTTGCCAAATTTGAAGGCCCTGAATCTCAATAATAATGACCTTTAAATTATGCTGATAACTACTGAAAAGCCACCAAATTTTTCACCAATTAATAAAATAACATAGAATTTATGGGAAGGGAAGGTTTCAAGAAATTTGAAATGCTCAGAAATATCCAGTGCTACATTGTCTTGAATGAAGACTTAGAAAGGCCAATGGTTTGAATCACTTGCAGGTTCTATGAGAGATTTAAATAGCATAAAAAAACTTGAAGCAGGAGTCAGAAAATACCATTCTACTTCAAATACTTTAAAAAATAACTTCCAAGTAGATATAGGAAGACAGATAGATAGATAAGCTTCTAATTATGAATCCAGAAAAGTAGAATGTGAGATGTAGAAATCAGGAGGACTAATGTAAAAAAATTAAAAGTATCATTTCCCTTGGAGAACAGAGTGCACACCCCCGAGCCAGTTGAAAAAATTAATATGCATTGAAGTGAAAAATAAGACAGAACAGGTGGGTTTTTCCAAGCAAGTATGGATGTTCCTTTTACCTGTATTTTCTGCACAGAATAAGCTGTCAGTCACAAGTAGTTAGAATATACAGCTAGTAGAATAGGTAAATTATTCCATGACTGGCTGGTAGGAGAACCCATAGATCACAGCCTCAACTCTTCAGATCATAGGAAGTAGAATAAGGAAATATTTATTCAGATATTGATAAGCTGTTAAAATTTGATAATATTCTTCATCTATGTTTCGATCAGAAATGATGTCTCTTATCCCAAAGGGATGCTGAGGATTTTTTTCATTAATAATTTTAATGAGATATTTAATGTGCTAAAATATTGTTCATATGAATATTTTTTATGCCCCACCTGATAGTACAACCTTATTAACAAGGCTGTGGCTGGAAGTGTGTTATGGCACTGCTCCTATGGATTCTAATATTGGACAGGGTTTCTTCATTATGGTGGAAAGTTATTAGTGAATCTCTCTCTCTCTCTCACTCTTTTTTTTTTTTTTTTTGCCTGAGCTTCTCTTCCTATTCCTCCTTCTTACCATAATCATCAAAATACTTTGTTTTATATACTTCTAAAACGTTCATTTCTTTGTGTATCAGTGTTCTAATGGGTGATCAAATAAAATAGGTAAAGTAGATAAGTTATTACCAGATTAACATAAATCCCACCTCACTAAATTTTCTGTGATTATTAAATCATCTACAAATACAAACATATTTAATTTCCTAAAATGATAATTCCTCACAAAACACAAAATCTGCAGGAAGCACCTCTGAACACCTGATTATTTCAGGAACATAGATGTTTTCGCAACATTAAAATATAATTAGGTCTAGCTTTGGCCAAATTCAGAAGGGTTTGAGAATCTGCTATCTCGTAATTAATGTCTAATTGTTGGTAATTATGTTGTTTAGTTTTGTGCACAACCCAATTTATTTTTTTGCACCAGGGCCCATGTCAATTATACTCTGGCCTCAACTGTCAAGGCTATCAACAAATTAAACACTGATTGCCAGGGCTGCATGATAATGGTCTCCTACCAATTTGCATAAAGTAACTAGGTTCTTAAGCCTGAAAAAACAAGTCTGTGTTGAATGTTCTATCTCTCACGTCACTTCTAATTATCTACTAATGGCTAGCCAGGCCAGAATTTAACTCAGAAGCTAGAGGTAGATGGCCATGTAAGTTCTAAAGATCTGTTTCTTATATTTAAAATATTTAGACCCCATTTAAATGTTGAATGACCTGACAGATAATGTAGCAAGATCTTTCCACTTAAACGGTTTTCTGGTTCTACAATTGCTTATGAATTACTTTAATGCAGCAAAATTGAGTCTTTAATATTTTTCTTTCTTTATTTTGTTTTCCTACAAAACAGCCACTTGGCACAAGCTGAAGCAATGTAAAATGAAGAGCATGCGTTGAAAATTTTTACTGTCTTAGTGATGAAATATTTTTTTCTCGTAAAAGACCTCTTAAAAATTGATAATAATTTAAAATCCCTAAGGACTGATTTTACAATATAACCAATGAGTATTTTTAACATTCTTGTTACTGAGACAACTTAAATAACTTTGAACATAGGAATTAAAGCATAAAATCTCTTGTAAAACTTTCCTATAATGATAATTACTCTACTTTAGCCTATAGCATTCCATAAAGATATGTCACTGAAAATATGTTACACATTACAGTGGTGATGGATAATATACTGAGATCCCTGATAAAATGAATCCTCAGAGTGAAGGTATTTGGGGTTATAATTCATGGGAACAATAGCTTTTAGTGCTTTACAGTATATCACAAGAGTGACAACTCTGTGATGAAATGTAATACATAATTCCCTTGGTCACAGACACCAATTTTTTCCTGACCTGAAGAATATTTTGTCTCTATTTTAATAATAGTGTCATGATTCTTAGCATCATAGAATAAGTAGATATAAGACCTGTACTTGAGGGTATAACCAGCAGTGTAGTTTCAATTAGAGAAAGCTATCAGAATTTTCACTGCATATAGCTTCTTTGGTAAAAGAAATATTTTACTTGCTGAAATAGAAGAACATTCATTAACATGACCTACAGTGACTATGAAAGATGAAATGAAAATAAGAATTCTAAGGCATCATATGGAGCAGGACATGTAGGATTATGTAAAAAGTCTAAAGTACATGCAGGATCTTTTAGTTACATCTTTCCCTCATGGTCTCACCTGGATACCCAGTGCACCTTAGTGGCTCCCTCTTCAACAAACCTCAGAACTGAACTTTATTATACTCATTAGTCTTGTCACTGGGATTTACTGAACACATATTAATGTACCAGGTACTGTTATCGGGGCTAGAGGTCACAAAAGAGAAATCAATGTGGTTCCCATCTTGGAAAAGGCCACCATGGGAGCAAGCTACATAAATTATTTACTATCACAATGATACCCCTGGTCTATGATCTTTTTGATTTCTTCCCCCTCTTCACACTAGTTCCTGATGCCTTCATGTTCTAGGCTCAGCAATACCTATAATTTGCTATAACAGCATGATTAGTAGTTAAAATTTCTGATAACGACACTTCCTACTACTTCTTTTTCTTCTTACCTCTATTTGCTTCTACCCGATTTTCAAACATCTGTCTTTTATTGAATTATCTACATTTGTCTTTGGCTCTTCTCTCTAGCAAATTAATGCTGTACGATAATATAAAAATCTCCTAACAGCAAAGGACTTTAAGACCATTTTTGTCAGGTGAGAGAAGTTAAGTTTAAAAATTTAAAAACCTACATATAAATTTTCCTTTATTTCTAATTAATTGCTCTTCTGTCCTCCCATAGCAAGTAATACATACCTCTGTTAGAGTGCTTACTATGTTGTATTAGCCTG
This sequence comes from Ursus americanus, assembly GCF_024610735.1. Lineage (NCBI taxonomy): Eukaryota > Metazoa > Chordata > Mammalia > Carnivora > Ursidae > Ursus > Ursus americanus. The sequence goes on from NC_142143.1 coordinate 32,095,740, forward strand.
TTGTTTACAACTTTCCCTGTCTTTCTGCATGACACTATCCCCCAGGTCAGAAAGACAGACATAATTCTGGATAGTAATACATTAAATGGAAATTGATTTTGTTCAAGAAAAATGTCATCCTTAAGCATGCCACAGAAGTACTGTGTGTGTAATGAACGATATATATATGTTCCAGTGGAAATGTTTCATAAGCTATAGCAACTTACAGGTTGTGTTATTTAGCATCACTATAGATTTTGGGACTCTCAGGTAAAAAGAGGCCCCCTTCACACGTGGAATTTATTAATGACTTGTATAGTCAGATTGAGTTGCCATAGCAAAATACCATAGTGGGGTGGCTTAAACAACAGAAATTTATTTTTTCTCAATTCTGGAGATTAGAAAGTACATTATCAAGGTGATGGCAAATTGGTTTCTAGTGAGAGAGATCTCCTCCTGGCTTATAAAGGGTTGCCTTCTTCATTGTGCCATCACGTGACTTTTCTTCTGTCTGCACACGGAGAGAGAGCTCTCTGGAATCTCTTTTGTTAAGGACACTAATCCCATTGGATCAGTGCCCTGCCCTTGATCTTCTGATAGGCCCTATCTCCTTAATTACCTTCTGATAAGCTCAATCTCCAAATACAGTCACATTGGGGGTTAGAACTTTAACCTATGAACTGGGACACAATTTAGTTCGATTGATATCCTTTGGTTTTAAAAAAGAAAAATCAACTTAAGTCTCAATAACCCCCACCCCCCTCCAAAAAAAAAAAAATAGAAGGTAGTACAGTGCCTTTCTACGTCTCTACCAACATAGTTATAACCATCCATAGCTGTACAATCTCCTGCGTACACTTACCTGAGAAATGTTGGGTTTTGTACAGAGAAGTTCAGCTAAAAGAAAAGAGAAATCAGAATTGGAATATACAGAGACATGTCCTGGCAGCCTGCTGTTGACATTTCCAGTCTTAGGTTTTGATGAGAAATACCTCATTTGGTCACAGGTGAGTTTGACAGGCAAATGGGCAACCTAGTATCTGAGTCTTGTATCCCCTTACATGAAAAGATATATGCGTACATAGGCCTCTTGTCAAAGGAGTAAAAAGAACTGGAAACCAGACAGGAAACTCCATCTTTAATCTCTGCATGTCTGCTCTGTTGGCTTGATTTGCTTTGCTACGCATGGTCTCACTTTCTGTCCTGAGCATCCATATAACCACCAAAAAATGCTTATGTCTATATCACTTGACTTCCAGGTGTATCACAGTAGATCTAATTATCTAACCATGAATTCCAATTCTCATTTTTCAGAAAGAACCACCCTGGCTTGAGTTAGAAGTTTGTTTCCAGTAAAACTGACTGTTGCCGGGGGGCAGGTCATAAAATTTATGATGTTTCCATAGAATCACTTCTTTTGTGTGTGAGTATTGTTTGAAACCTAGCATAAGAGCACCGCCTGGTAAGAAGGGCATGAAGACTCTCCTTATAAGGGAGGAAAATTCTGGCATCAAGCTTGTGTTGTGGCAAAGTAGACTTTTTCTAGTCTTACTCTCTTAAGCCTGGGAGTTTAGAGAAACTACCATATTGCAGAAGCAACTTTAACCAGGAATAGTCTTAACAGGTATACCTTGCATTTAAATTGTAGTATCTGCATGACTTAAATTATATGCTTTTAGTTATGATATACTCACTACCTCTGAAACTTAAATGGCTCTTTTTCTTTATGACTAAAAAGCTAGACTTGAGCATTAGGTATAGCTGGTAATTGGTTAAGAGTATTTTATATTTCAGCTTTGAAAAGTAGGGGTCATCACAAAAAAGGATTATAAAACCTTTTCTGTACAGCTAATGGAAAATGTTCCGTTTAAAACTAGCCCTTAAAATGTTCAGAGAAATTGTCAGTTATAGCTGATAATGGCTATGGTCCTTATTGTTTTATCCCCAGACACATGAAAGGATTTATGTGGTAAAAGGCTTATAATCAGAGTTTAAAATAAAGATGTCCTCCACTCAGTTTTTCCAATGTTTAAATTTATATTTTATTCTCATCCAAGTTACTTTGCAGGAAAAAAAAATGGATTTGAGCAGCTATTTATATTTCAACTTAAATTGGACTCCTTTTATTTTATTGCTAATTACTTGAGAAAACTTAAATCTGTTAACTTTGTGTCCTTTCAAGAATTTCATCTCTTTTTAAAATTTATCTAGTGTGTCTGTTAACTTTTGCTGTCTACAATTAGCCAACAAATCTTAGTGGCTTACAGAAAGAAGCACTTATATCTCAATCTGTGGTGTTTGATCCATAGTGGCCCCAGATGGATCTCATGACTCTCTTAAGGGACCAGCAAGCTAACTAGAGCATATTCTTCTTATTGTGATGCTGAAAAGCAAGATCCCATGCCTAAAAGGAAAAGCATATTCCAAATTTCTGCTCTCATCATACCTTCCACGTTCCATTGGTCAAAGCAGGTCATGGCTAATATCAATATCAGTGGCACAGAAAATACACCCCTCACTTGGAAGTTGGGGGAATTGGAAGTGTAGGGAAGATATGAATATTTGCTGAATAATAATCTACTACTTCTGGAATAAAAATTAAAATATAATGTGTGTGTGTGTGTGAATTAGTCATTCCCATTCAACACATAGCGAGTATTGACTGTTAGTCAAGAACTTGCTTATTGCTCAAAATAAATTTTTGAATAACGCAAAACCAAAGGCTGACCTGATTTGAGCGTAAAGGTTATTAATGATACATTAAATAAATAACACACTTCTTTTCTTAATTATGTTTGTGATAAATAATATATTTAGAAAACACAGTGTACAATTCTGATAGTCAAGGAGTAAGGTGCATATAAATTCTAAAAAGTCAAGAAAAGCTTCCTAAGGTAGTGATATTTAACATGAGACTAAAGAAGCAAAGTCAATCAGGGAAATAGGTGGGGGAAAAAAGAGTTCCAGGAAAAAGTTTATCATGCATAAAGGCCTTCAGGCAGAAAAGAGAAACTGAATGTCAGTGTGGAGATAGAAGGCAAGGAGAGTGTCATAAAATATAAATGATGGAGAGGTCAGAGCAAAAAGACTCCTTTGACAATGTTAAACCTTTGGAATTTATTCTGGGATCAATGAGAAACCATTAAAGGATTTTAGTCAGGGTTTGGGTGATTTAATCAGATTTGCATTTGTAAAAGGTCACAGTAGCTGCTAGATGAGGAATGGATTAGACCCCACTATCAAGTCTTGAAGAAAATGTAGAGCAGCTGAATTTCTCATACACTAGTGGTAAGATTATGAATATGAGATTGGTACAAATGTTTTGTAAAATTATTTGACATTCTCTAGTAAAGCCAAAGATATACATCCCCAAAGACCTCATATTTCTACTCCTAAGTGTTTGAAGAAACCCTTACATGTATATATCAAAAGACATATATAGAAATGTTCATTAAAATGACTCTTATAGATGTTACCTAATTAATTTTTATAAAGGGGTAACACTCCGTATATCTGCCAACATTGGACTGGATAAATAAGTTGTATTATATTTATATACAATGGAATATTACACAGCGGTGAAAATTTCAAAAACAGCAGTTTTACATAGCATGTATGAACATCAGGAATATAATTTTGAGTGAAAAGGCAATTCATAGAAGAATACTTACAGTATTATTTTATCAGTAAACACTTGAAACACAGTAAACATCAACAATATATTTTAGAAATGCATAAATAATGAAATTTTAAGGACAATAAGGCACTAAATGTGAAAACTAAAAGTCACAATAATGGTCATGTCTGAGTGAAGACAAAATTTAATAGGATCAGAGAAAGGCACGTAGGGGGCTTCTCAAACTGGATGATGAATAGAAGAGTATTTTGGTATTTTAGCCTTACACATTCTATAGCCTTTTATAATCTCTTGTAATTACTAAATATGTAACAAAACATTATAAGCTAGATCTGAATTGTCAGAGTATATAGAGATCATTTTGAAGGTTGTTAGAGTAATCCAGAAGAAATAGAATATCTCCAGGGTGAGGCAAATGAGATGGAGGGAAGTCATATGGCCTTAGGAGGAGGATGTGAAAGACTCTGAAGGTCTAAGAATTTTCCATTGTGACCTTCGCATTTTCTTGGTCTTTCAGCTATTCCTCCCCACATCCTCTCACATATAACATTATCTTCTCTCTATTCTTCTCCATCCCTATTGATATAAACCAGATTGTCCAGTGGCTACTAAGCCATATGAAAGTTTATTTATTCCTGAAAGTAACCCAATAAAACTTTCTACCCTACTCCCTCAAGTTTGAATATTCCTTTGGAGCCTTCTCATCCCTATTACTTTTTAATAGGTTCATATGCTAACAATTCTCTGGTTGATTTTCTTCAACAATGTGATCCATCAATCAAGGAGTTGAGGTAGATTATGATTTCATTCTGAGATGTATTGAGTTTGAGTTACTTGGGAGACAACCGAGCGGGCATGTTGAGGAGAGTGTTAAATATATTGTCTAAAGCTCGGGGGAATGTCTAGGGGAGGGGAAAAAACTGATTGTAACATAGCCATAAGGATAGATGAAATTGCCTCCGGAAGAGGTACAGAGTGCAATGAGTAAAGCATCTGAGACTGAGTGCTGAGGAACTCAAGCACTTGTGCATTGGATGGAGGAGGAAAAGCTGGCAATAGAGAGTGATGAAGAGGAACCAGAGTTATGTGAGAAATTAGGAGGGGGGGTATTTCAAGTCATGTCTTCAGAAGCAGACCAAGACATAATGATTCACATTCCAGTGATTTATTAGAACAGTGCTCCTGGAGAAACTACTGAGGGAGGAAGGAAGAAGCCAAGCACGTACGCGATTTCAGGCCAAGTCTCAGCTGTAGCTTGGTTCCTTAGGAAAGAGCTGAAGGATGAACTGCTACTCAGAATTCTTCCCTACTCAGTGCAAAAGAGCTGGACTTTTATAGTCCCATAGGGTGTTTGCCAAAGTCTGTTCCAGGAAGTTATTGACCCCCATGTCCTCCTGTTCACTGCAAATGGGGTGCAGTTGCCTGTGGACAGGCCTTAACATATAAGCAGGTGCGGGAAGTTAGAAGCAAGGATAACAGGAAGGAAGGGGTGGTGCACAAAAATGATAAAAGCCATCAGAGGGAATCTAGGTGTAGTGCCTGCAAGTGTCTGCTAAATACAGCATCACAGAATCCAAAGAGAAAGTTTGAAGGCATGGTAGCTTTCACTAAAGGCTCTTCTTGAGAGTTTCAGGTGAATTCTGAAAAACCAAGTATCTATTAGACTTAGTCACAAGAGCATGCTAAAATTTAGGCTTGATTGTATGATAAGTAACATCATATAAGGAGCTTTCACTTTATCCTTTAGGCAATAAGAAGCCATTGAATGGTTTTAAGAAGGAGAATAACATAATCACATAAATAATTATCTTAAGTGGGGGCAGTAGTTGAGGATGTTTGAATAAAGCCTAGGAAACCATTCTGGAAACTGCTGCAAAAGTTTAAGAGATTATAAAGGTTTAGAGTAGTAAGAATGGATAGAAGTTGCCATTTATATTTAAGAGACAAAATAAAGATTATGGCTCCACAAAAAATAAAAAAGCGGTCAAGGATGATTACAGGTTTCTATATTTGGTTACTGAGTTAATAGAGAAATATGAGAAGGATCCCGGAAATAATCTATTTCAATGCCAACAGGATGTACAACAGGTGTCTCTGGAACACTCCTGCTATCAGGCAGTTGAATACAAAAGTCTGAAGTTTGGTAGGGTGACCAGGATACCAGACAGAAATTTGCACACCATTTTCTGATCATATTTATCATAGTTAAATATATGAGTGGATAAGAAGCCCCAGGATAAGAAAAGAAATAAGCCAGTGGAATCCTGGTATAGAATGTTTAAATAATAAAAAAGCCCTATCAGATGTTAATTGACCAACTCTTCCAGGTTAGATAATATCTTTGTGATTTAACTGCTTTTCTGGTCTCTTTATTGCAATTTCTATGCAGATGACAATTAGAGATGCTCTGCCTAATTAACTCCATCTAAAATATCTGTCCCACCTCCAATCGCATTTTTCTCTACTTCCGTAATTTCCTTTTTTCTTCATAGTACATACCACTAGCTGGCATTATGGCATATATTCATGGGTATATTTATTTTGTGTCTTCTTCAGTAGAATAAAAGCTTGTAAAGATTGAGTCTCCCCTCCCACACATACACCACCAAATATATCCCCTCTTTTTAGAATGCTTCTTGGAACATGATACCCACTCAGTACTTTTTTGTTAACATTTTAAGAGTTTATTTGACCAAAACTTGACTGGAATGGTTCAGCACCCAAACAGAAGTGGTTAGGAGCACTCTGGCAACATGAGCCAGGGAAAGACTTATAGAAAGAGCAGAAGCATGTAAATTAAAGAAAGAAAGATTTGCTACAGCTTAATGCCTAGATGGTTATTTGTGATGGGTTGTCTTTAACATTTTAATTTTGTAATCTTAGATTTTGGTTTGCTCACGTAGGCCGCCAGGGCATTAGAGTCCTGTCAAATCTAATGGCCTCCTTGTTTAGTTAATTTAACAGGAACTTATGTAAATGCCACTTGGCAGCAGTGGGAAGGGGGTGCCTACTTTTTCATTTTGCTCAAGACATCATCTGCTGTGTGTCTGCGGTTGGTCTGAATGCCCTGAGTCAGTGCTGCCTGGTTTCCTGATGCTGGTGTTTTCCCAGGGCGACGAGTCTATCTCACATCCCTTTTTTGTAGTGATTTCTTGTCTGGCCCGAAGGATGATGATCTCTCCGCTTACTTCTGAGCAGCATCTGGGCGCTGGGGAGCGTTTGAATGCTCTTGCATGACAGTCTGGGAACCATGAAGATCCAGGCAGCTGACTTGGCTCCTTTAATACATAGACTTGCCCTTCTCCCCCATCTTCTTTATAATCTCTGCTGCACAGGCTGTCAGAAGCTTCTATACTTCCTCAGCTTACTCTCCACTTACCCATCTCTATTCTTGGCTCCTCAAATCAATAATTTGTAACTGATACATCCAACAGGCTTACCGGGTAGTTATTTTATGGACTCTGTTTATTGCCATTTTAGACCACACTGTTTGAAGAATCAAATTCCCTATGCAAATCACGAATCCTTGAAAAAATTAAGCCAAAGTTGATTCTCCAATTATAAAACAAATTCTTAAATTATTTTAAAGAACCTAGGACTACAAGTTTAGTCCCAATGAACAAAATTGCTTTCTTGTATAATCTTACTACAATTTATATCCCTAGCCAAGTCAGTCATGACAAACATTCATCCAGCATTTACTTGGTAAGTAATTTGTGTCCAGGTCCCACACTCATCTTAGTTTAGCAATGATGTGCCAGGCCTCGTGTATTCATAGACCGTCTGAATCTGAAAAGTACACACTGTCTCCTAGTAAATTAGTATATTTCTAACATGATATTAAGGTGCTGGGAGATCAAAGACAGGATAGATGTTCTCTAAGGGCCAGATTCTAATCAGTCTCACCATGAGGCTTGAAGCTCAGGGCACTATGTAAATAGTGTACTTTCATAATTTTTGCACACACACACACACACACGGACAGATTTGAAGCATGTCCAGAGTCCAGGTATAGTTCATAACTTTCTTTTTATCTTCCCAGCATTTATCTCTCCCTCCCTTTTGTGATACTGTCTCAATATTTCCTTGAGAAATTACATCTGTTAGCCTTTGCATGAAACCTTACAAATAAGGTTTCGTGTACATACTGTCCTCTGATGGTCACATGGCTGTCTCTTTCCAGATTCTAATTTTGAACTGAAAAAACATTTAAAACAAAAAATATTGGTAGTTGATTATTACTAATGTTGTTATTCCAATAAGACTGCCCCTTAGTTCCTCTCACCACAATTCCAGAAACTTCTTTGGATCCTGTCCTTGATCTCCTGTTTTGATTACCAAACTCTGACCATGCTACCACCCTGCCTGAGACTGCCCATCTCTGGAGGTCATGACAGAGCACTCATGAGGACCCCCCCCCCCCGGTGCCCCCAGATGTTACCCAGGAGTCCCACCGTACACATACACATATACACATATACACGTATACAACTCAGAGATGTAGGTCCTGGGTCTCCCAAGTTCAGAGCTATGGGCCTGGGATAAGACACTGGCTGAGTATGGGGGAGGATGCATGTTTTTAGCCCCTGAGACAGACTTGTTTACCCAACAAAACAAAACTAAAAAGTGTAGTTTTATGGCATTACTATTTATTACTTTCTGATGTTTGGGATTGTTAATGTACTTTAATGTACTTAGTTATCCAAAGCTGTCCAGTAGATTTGTCCTTGGTGATAACCTCACACGTAATAAAAGTTTCTTTTTCTGAGTTCAGCTGAAATATCTCAGTGTAGACAAGCCTGTTATTAGATCTTCACATATGACAAATGGCTTCTGTCAGCCACTCTTTCCCTCTCCACTGTCCATCATCCTAGCCTTGGAGATCAGCACTCTTCTCCTTTGAATGCATTAGTCATTCATGAATAATGACATAAAAGCTTAGCATGCTCCAGAAAGAGAGCCTTTTATTATACTTTTCTAACAACCATTAATATCTATAACAACTCAGTGGTTTTTAATTTTCTTTTATAAAAGGACAGGTTGTAACTACATGACGAAATGGCATGGGGTCCAAAACTATTACCAGTTTCATTAGTGAGGGTAAGAAAGGAAAAAATAGAAAAATGAGCTATACTACTATCAGATACATGAAACCTTTGATTAAAAAACGTATATATGAAACAACTTTTTTGGGGAGTGAAGGGTCATTGAATTTATAAACATTAATTACAAAAAAAAAACACTATCAAAAAAGGCTTTATTTTTCTATTTGGGTATTGCAAGAAATTAAAATCTTTAAATTTATGTTAGCTAAAATTTTGAAGTTAATGTAGGTTTTAACAAAGTTATGTACATCCATAATAATTTTGAAAAAGTATTATCCAAACAAAAATATGGAATAAAAATTACTGGTTAACCAATGAAAGTATTACTTTTTGGAACTATGTTTGTGAATCATTTCAGCAAGAATGTTAAAAGGCAAAATAGGATTTGAATCTAAGTGAGAGGCTATCGTAATTGAAAACAAAGATGGTCACAAGTATTTTAGTTTCATAGTTACATATAACATAATCAAGATTATTTTGTCTGTTACATATTACTTTCTCTTCTTGAATTTAAGAACAATGGAAAATTCAAACACAACATTTAAACTTTTTGGGGTTCTCATAAATATTTTATAGCAAAATAAAATTGGGAATAAAATTTTTTCAGTTTGAAATAAAATCTAGATTTAGGAGCTAAATTGCATATCGTTAAGTTCTCCACAAATGAGATGTTTTACTTTGTTTTGTTTTTTTCCAATTGAATATGTATTTCCAAAAGAACCAGGTCAATACCATTAATAAACTGCTTTCAGATTTTTTCCTACTTAAGTCGATTTCATCTTTCTTACTTATCTGAATGTTTATTAATGAAGATTTATTAGGACCCAAACTTTGTTTTTCATTGTGAATTCCAGTTCCTTTTGGATTTTTACAGAGAAAGATTTTTGGATCTATGTACAACATAGGTAGTTACAGAATAACCTGCATTATAATAAGCATAATAAATCAGCATAATAAGCACTGACTTAATTCTATTTATGACTCTATTAGAGTAACCCTGATTATCCTTAGAGATTATACAAGAACATATAAGGAAAATGATTTGTCCATCTAGACTACCATACTTTTTCAATTAGGGGAAGATGTTCAAATGCTTTTTCACATAAACCCATTTGTTCCTAAATTTTTCCAAAAGTTTAGAAGGCAGCACAGGTAGTAATGTCCTCATTTACAAGTAAGGAAGCTAGAAGTTTTGATGCGTGACAGACTACTGTCATACATAGCTATTTATTCCCAATCTCTCTGCAGGAAATTCTCCAGATAGAATTAAAGGGCAATCTAATCTAATTTAAAAAATGAGCAAATCAATTAATCTGTACTTTATAAGTATATGTTGTCTGCCAATTTTTTTTCTAATACATGATGATTATAGAAGAAAGAGACTTGCATATGTTTGTAGGAGAATCTATTGGAGATATATTTTATTATTAGCAGAATTACGCAGAGATGCTAAGGCAAGATTCAGGTGCTTTATGTAGGGAAAGAGGGGGGAAAAAACAGGAAAAAAGGAAGAGGACATATGCAGTGTATATAGAGTAGTAGTTAACAATAGAAACGTGAATTTTCTTTTAGAATGTAGAATAATTATCATAACATCCACAAATTTATTTAAAGATAATATAAAAACAAATGTAATTTTTTATACCAAACATATCTTATAGACTAAGGTTTAAAATCAATTTCCTATCATAATGTATTTTAAAAAAACAATGATCTCTATGATCTTCCTGGTTAAAGGCCATTTTCTCAGATATTTTTAAAAAAGAAAGACATGTCATTTAAATAGATGAATACTCTTTCTTTTTGATAACTATAAAAGAGAACATAGTTATGGTAACAACAATGAAGAATGTATATTTTTCACATAAAATGATTTGGCCCCCACCCCTTGCCCAGTTTAGTCTCCGTGCTATTCTGATCTACACTGAATACCTCCAAATCTTCCTAGGAATTGTAATAAACAGCACAGCAATTTAGATTCTCAAACCTTTTGTTAATAAAATGTTATCTTCTCCTGGGCTTTCATCAAATACCATATTTGATAGTTGCCTTATTTTATTTTTTTCCCAGAGACAATGAGTTAATCATTGTCAAGTTAAGGCACTCATTTGTACATACAAGGTTTCTTTACATGATACATGTACTGTCCTATGGGTCCACACCCCAATTTTCTATTTGCATTCTGACTTAAAGTAGTTGGTTTCTTTGGCTCTTGTATATATTTGCTTTTGTATGCATTTGCAAAGATAAATAATATTGTGTTATAATTTGTCTTTTTATTTCATATTTTACCAGGCTTATTGAGATAGAATTTACATGGTATAAAATTTACCTATTTTCAATGTGCATTTCAATGAATTTTAGTATATTTATAGAGTTGAGCAATCATCATCACAATTTAATTTTAGAACATTTCTAAACTTGTGCCCATTTATAATCATTCCCCATTTCTATCCCCAGCCCTAAGAACCACTAATCTAATTTCTGTTTCTATAAATTTGCATTTTGGGGAAATTCTATAAATAAATACTGTAATATGATTTTAAGGAACAATTTTGCTATATAGAAAGCATGCATTTATAATATTTATCAGTTCTCTTATGTATAGACATCTATGATTACCTCTAATCCAGTGCCTTGCTATCAAAACCAAAGTTGCATAGACACTTTGTCACTTTTTTTTCCTCAAGCATTTCTAAAGAATACACAGAAGGTTTCTTAGTCATTGGGTGTACAAATACATATTTTAACTAAAGCATTGGATTTTTTTTAACAATTGATGATTTTATCAGTATAATGTCATTATTTTTTAAATTTTCATTTGTTACATTAATAGACTGTGGAATATCCTTTTGTACATTTATTAGCCATTCAGGTTTCTCCTTCAGTTGGTTTCATATTAATATTCTTCTATTTTACTATCGCATTTCCTATTCCCCCCCCCCTTTTTTTTAGAGAGGGAAGGAAGGGGTTAGGGGCAGAAGAAGGGGAAAAAGAGGGAATCTCCACACCCAGTACAGAGCCCTACATGGGGCTCGATCTCACAACCCTGAGATCATGACCTGAGCTGAAATCAAGAATCAGACAGATGCTTAACCAACTGAGCCACCCAGGCGCGCCTACATTTCCTATTCTTAAATGATATTGCATTTCCGTTATTTTGCAAGAGTATCTAACATATATTCAGTATTAATTCATGCTGTGTCAAATAGCTTCTCCCAATTTATCACTATTCACATTGTTAACGTTAATCTTAATACCACAACTCTGAACATGAGTCAATTGGTATTTATGTTTTTCTATACTTCTTTTATACAAAATTGTGCAAACGTGACTATGGAACAAACAATTAATAAAGGCACTTCTTTTACACACTTAGAAAAAGACTTAAATGCAAAGAGTTGGCAGATGATTCTCCCAAGCTGAGAATTGTGGAGAACATGTCACTTTGTCTCAGAACTAAGGAAATATGTAGACTCAGCAACAACAACAACAACAACAACAGCAACAACAACAAAAACAAACACTGACTCTATTAAGACAATAAAAAATTGCCATACTTAGAGGTAAATGTGTAATTTGACTTAATTTGACATATCGATTTGGAATCCTTTTGAGGGTGGAAATAATAGCATTTAACACTGTCAGTTTTTCTTTTGTGTTTTACTTAAAAGAACATTTTTACCAATACTGTAATTGTTTTATATATTTCACTAAATTGTGGAAAAACTGATCAGAAGAAGAGTTACTCTAGGACAAAAGTCCAGCAGGAAACTTTAGGCAAAAAAAGTCCAAACATTATTGAATTTCAGAATCAATTTATATTGACAAAAAGAAAGTTCATATCCTACTTAGCATGAAGCTGCTCATTCCATTCCATTAAAAGTCACTTATTATATTTGCCTCCAAATAAAGCAACTATTTCAGATGTTCCAGCTAGTCAACCAGAAAGTATTTATTGAGTATTCATTTAATACATTGATACTAGATTCAGGATAAAGAGATTTAAAAAAAATTCAGCATTAAGGTAAGAATTTATGAATCCACACAGACTAGCAATTCCTGAAATAACTTGGTGTGGAAAGCTGTCCAGAGAGAGATCAGCTTATTATAACCAAAAGAAATTATGGAATAATTCATTTTAATCATTTGTGCCACATACAGCTTATTGCCTTTTTAGTATTATCCTGACTTGAAATTGAACTAGATGGTCTTAGTCTTATAACTGAATTAAATAGGGCACATGATAGTTTTTATTTGAAAAATACTATTAATTATAGCTATGATATTAAAGTATCCAAAATTTTAGCTATATATAATATAGAGCCCACATTGTTTATTTTTTCAAACTAAATTATTTTATTAGTTGTTTTGTGCAGATGGAAAAAGAAAATTGTTACATATATGACCTCTTTACTATGGTACTACTACTTTGCTTAGTAAATTATCATTAAAGAATTAGGAGTCTGGGAAGATAAACTTCAAAATCTGGCTAGTGTCATGAAGACATTAACAATTCACTAAAGTATTTCTGCATATTTTTCTGGAGTAGGATAACATTATCCTACTATTTTTTCACCAAATTAAAAATACATAGTTGTCACATTTTCTGAGGGAACAAACTGAGGCTCAGAGAGAATATATTACTAAAACAAAGCTATCCAACAGACACATGAAAAAATGTTCCACATCACTTGCCATCAGGAAATACAAATCAAAACCACGAGATACCACCCCACACCAGTCAGAATGGCTAAAATTAACAAGACAGGGAACAACAAATGTTGGCGAGGATGTGGAGAAAGGGGAACCCTCTTACACTGTTGGTGGGAATGCAAACTGGTGCAGCCACTCTGGAAAGCAGTATGGAGGTTCCTCAAGAAGTTAAAAAAAGAGTGACCCAGCAATTGCACTACTGGGTGTTTACCCCAAAGATACAGATGTAGTGAAAAGAAGGGGCACCTGCACCCCAATGTTCATAGCAGCAATGTCCACAATAACCAAACTGTGGAAGGAAGGGCCAAGATGTCCTTCAACAGATGAACGGATAAAGAAGATGTGGTATATATATAAAATGGAATATTACTTAGCCATCAGAAAGGATGAATACCTACCATTTACATTGACATGGATGGAACTGAAGGATATTATGCTAAGTGAAATAAGTCAATCAGAAAAAGACAATTATATGGTTTCACTCATATGTGGGATACAAGGAATAGTGCAGAGGATCATAGGGGAAGGGAGGGAAAACTGAATGGGAAGAAATCAGAGAGGGAGACAAACCATGAGAGCCTCTTGACTCTGGGAAACAAACTGAGGGTTGCAAAAAGGGAGGTGGGTGGGGGTTGGGGTAACTGGGTGATGGACATGAAGGAGGGCACATGATATAATGAGCTCTGGGTGTTATACACCACTAATGAATCATTGAACATTACATCAAAAACTAATGATGTATTATATGTTGACTAATTGAATTTAAATTAAAAAATATTGAAAAAGTAAAAAAAAATTAAAAGATTAAACAAAGCTATCTAGTTAGTAATTGGCCAAGATTTGTGTGCTCTTAACTGCTTTTTCCTCTGCACCCTCTACCACATAAAAGGATGAATGATGGGATCTGAGAAGCTTAAGAGAAATCACTACAGAACTAAGAAAAAGTCTAAATAACCACAGTTTTATAGTGGCATCAAAAGTAGTAAATACAGGGGCGCCTGGGTGGCATAGCGGTTGGGCATCTGCCTTCGGCTCAGGGCGTGATCCCGGCGTTGTGGGATTGAGCCCCATATCAGGCTCTTCTGCTATGAGCCTGCTTCTTCCTCTCTCACTCCCCTTGCTTGTGTTCCCTCTCTCGCTGGCTGTCTCTATCTCTGTCGAATAAATAAATAAAATCTTTAAAAAAAAAAGTAGTAAATACAATAGTAATAGTAGTACTTATAATAGTAATAATAGTAAAGATGTGATGGTTGTGGTGGTAGTGAAAAGAATAATCATAATAGTGCAGATTGCATCAACATATATTTAAATTTTAAAAAATACAGTTTTTAGTTCAGTAGTAAGTGTAATTCAGATGGGGAATATTTTGACTAATTTAACTTAGTTTTGTAAATTTAAAATGAACATTATATCCAGATATTAATATAAATTTGAATATTAAATGATGAATGTATTATTATAGACTATTTCAAAGAAAAATAATTTAGAACATTACTTCTGTTACAGTCTAAATTAATACGGTAGTCTTGTATTTACTTTTTTTAACATATGAATTTCTATTAGCTTTCTTAATAAAAGAGAAGGCAACCTGGCAGAATTTCATTATCTGGATACCATGTTCAGGTAAGCCATTGGTATCAAATGAGGAATGCATTGCCTTGTGTTTCCCATTGTTATAATGTAGAGATACTATTTTTCTTTGATATAACCCAAAGAAATGCAGAGATCTAAAACAAATCTTTGGATATTAAATATTGTTTTGTCCTTATAAAATTTGATTGTAAGCCATTTTATTATATTTGGCCTAGAAATTGATCATTTTCACATTTCTTATACTTCATATTCAGTATGGATTTACATAGGGTTTTTTTGCTTTTTTTGTTATAACAATCTCTAATAGTTATTCACCAGAACTAACATTGTCAAGGAAATTAATCTTATTTAAGACAAATTTTAAGTGTTTCACATTTTTGATGAAAACTATTCATTAAGGAAACATATAGGCTCAGAAATCAGCTATCCCCTGGGCTGTAGGAATAAAATTGAATAATCTCTCTGCTCTGGTGTGTTTGTGGAGGGGAGACTATAATTTTGTCCTTAAAGGCAATTATTAAATATATAGCATACATCACCAATAGATTAATAGCCCCTTTCTTGTAAAAAAAAAAAAAAAAGTACTTTGATTTTGGAGTGCCCAAACTTTTTTCAACACAGCACCTGTGGTTTCAGTTCTACTGGTGGATCCCACAAAGTGTTTAAACCAATGAGCACATCCCATTCACTCTGATATTAGGATTTGTCCAGAAACCCTCTCCTGACCCGCTGAATGCTGATGAAGCCATATTTGCAGGATACTTCTGGAATCTATCTGGATAGACACTTTCTGTCTTTGGATGGTGACAAATGTAGTTGTGAGGTCTGAAATTGTTGCAGCCATGCAACTGGAATTGTGAATGACATTGGTGACTCTGATAAGCAGTTTAAATAGAGTTATGGTGACAAAATTCCTGGTCAACAGAAAAAAGGAAGAAAGTAAAGCTCTTTCCAATCACCTTCCCAAAATATCTAATATACCTTCAGTTAATACTTTGGGATTTTCCTAGTTTAACATTATGTAAAAATAGTGAGTTGTGTCTTATTTATGTTCTTGACCCATATTGCATCGGTTATATAACTTTCAGACAAATGTTAAATTTAGTGTTAAGTGGGACAGTTTTAGCTAGTTTCTGAAATTTAAAGTGGATTCTTTTTCTGTTTCAGTATTCCTTAATACATTAGTTTTTAAGATTGATGTTTGTTAGCATATTAAAGAATTCTGATGTCTTAGCTTATAGAGTCTTTGTTAGTACTGAAATTAATTCTGTCTAATATCTTTCCAGCTTTCTAACTTCCCATAAGATTTTTCTCCTTTGATCTTCTATCTATTGTTGTGACAAATTATGTTAATAGATTAGCTAATGTTAAACTGTCTTTCTCCTCGTTCATTTACACAACTAAAAAAGTAAAGTCCATTGCCTCCTGGAGCTTACCCTGTAGCAGTGAAGAGGACATTTAAGTAAGTAGAAAATATGTCAGGTACTGATAATTCCTATGGAGAAAAATAAGGCATAATAAGAGGAATATAAAGAAAAAAATAGCTATTCAGGGTGACTACAGATATGAATAAAGGGAAGGAGTAAGAAATGTGGCTATAAGGTACAAGAATATTCAAGACAAGGAAGCAAATTCAAATGCCCTAAACAAGGAGCATGGTTGGCTTATTAGTGAAACAGAAATGAAAGCAGTTACTACAGCCTACTCATCAAGGGAGAGAGTCAGGGGCACAAGTCTAAGAGACAGAATGGAGTAGTGGTCCAGATCCCATAGGTCCTTGGAGGCACTAGAAGATGTTTACTTTTATTCTACACAAGATGAGGAACCATTGAACTGATGAATGAGAATCTTACCAGAATAATCTGGAGATTATTCTGACAACTGCACATGCTCCAGGAGGCAAGGGATGAATCATGAGGGCTAGTTAATAAAAAGTAATAGAGATATGGGAGTATGTTGGAAGAGAGTGGTGACTGAGAAGTTGTAAGAAATGGTCAGAATCGGGGCGCCTGGGTAGCACAGTCGTTAAGCGTCTGCCTTCGGCTCAGGGCGCGATCCTGGCGTTATGGGATCGAGTCCCACATCGGGCTCCTCGGCTGGGAGCCTGCTTCTTCCTCTCCCTCTCCCCTGCTGTGTTCCCTCTCTCGCTGGCTGTCTGTCACATAAATAAATAAAATCTTAAAAAAAAAAAAAAGAAATGGTCAGAATTCAGAAGAATTTTGCAAGTATGACATCACCTATTGACAGATGCAAGATGTGAGAAGACTATAGTCTAGGATGAAACCATTTTTGCTTGAGTAATCGATAGAATGGAAGCAAACCTACAAGGGAGGAGAAAAAGTGAAGGAGGAGCAGATACTGAGAGAAAAAAGGGTTTAGTTTTAAACCTGATTAGTTTAAGATGCCTGTTACAAAAATAAGAGGAGTTGTCCATTAAAGATTTACATATATGTTACAAGTAAACCTCGAGAATAAACTCCTCTTGCTCATTGCATATGATTCTTTTACTTGGTGCCTTATCTAATGTAGTGGTATTTAATTTAGAATGTCAAATTCTGTATTCCTAAATACAGAAATTATTTTATCTGTATTTTATTGCTTAATATAATATTTTGGTTTTTGGTCGTCATTTAGGGTATACCAAGGACCTGTGACAAATACAGTTCTAAATATGTACTAGCCCAACATTAGAAGGTATTTGGAGTTTAATTGGGTATAGAAGTCTACAGAGTGGTTGTCTTATGAGCTTTATGCGGGGGCCCAAGTTCCTTCTATGGTGTGGCTGCACAAGTCATTATTTCAGTCCTTATCAAACTGTATATCCAGATGAGGAAGGGAAAAGCAAATTGAGGAAGCCCATAAGGTAGTTTCATGGGCTAGGCCTAGAATTAGCACATACCACTTCTACTCCCATTGCAATAGGCAGAACTCAAATGGCCACACCTAACGGCAAGACAGTATGAGAAAAATAATTGATCACTTTAATCTTCAAAAGTAAAAGAAACCTTAGGTCATTCCCCTTGCTTCTGTAGTAATGAAAACATTTTAAAAAATGAATAAACTTATCATCCACTTGCTTTTGATTGGCTTTCTATGCAATCAACCACATTCAAAGTTCTCTGCATTCCTTTTTTACACTCCAGAGTTGCATTACATCACTTCCTTTGTAAAATGCGGCAGAGGCATGAACCTCTGGTTCATGTTTTAAATAAAACATTGTGTTGGTTTGGACTTCTTAAGCTTATTGAGTTTTCATAATTCTTTCAGTACAGCTCTATATGTTTTGATATGTTTGTCTTTGCCATTATTTCTAAGTACAGATCTTCCTCAATTTACAATGGGGTTGAGTCCCAATAAAGTCATCAGAAGTTGAAAATATCCTAAGCCACCCTACCTAATCTACCAAGCATCATAACTTAGCCTAACCTACCTGGAACATAATCTATTCACACTGGCCTACAGTTGGGCAGAATTATCTAACACAAAGCCTATTTTATAATAAAGGGTTGAATATCTCATGTAATTTATTGAATACTGTACTGAAAGTGAAAAACAGAACGGTTGTATAGTAGACTGTAAGTACTTAGGTTGTTAGACCCTCACGATCACATAGCTGACTGGACCTGAGGCTTGCTGCCACTGCCCAGCATCATGAAAGAGTATCATACTGCATATTGCTAGCCTGGGAAAAGACCAAAATTCAAAATCCAAATCACAGTTTCTACTGAATGAAAATTGCTTTTGCACCATCATAAAATCAAGGATCATAAGTTGACCATTTTAAGTTGGAGATGCTCTGTAATCTGCAATTGTAGCTTTGAGATTCTCTTTGATTCATTTCAGATACTGATGTTTTACATATACATATATACATGAATTGATATACATTTATACACGTATACAGTATATTACCAGTATTTGCTGTTTTGTTTTGATCATTTAAAATTGTGTTATTATCCAGTTTTATCATGGTGTCAGAAACTGTGATGTATCATTTCTATATTTGAATTGGTATGATCAGTTTTTGAAAATGTTTTGTGGCTTCTGAAAAAAAAAGTTTCTTCTAGGTGTGTAGCACACCAAATTTATACATATGTTAAATGGCCTTTAGTAATTATATAATTCAGATTCTCTGTACTCTTTTTCAATCTGTCAAGGATAAATTATGAACTAGAGTTCTCCATTAAACTTGCTTTGGTTAAATTTTCTTCCTGTTATCTGTTTTGCCTTACTGCTTTATAATTTGTTATAGCTCTCGTGCATTTTTTCCTTTATTAAACTTGTAAGGCACCTCATTTTATTTACTTTTTCCTAAATTATTCTTTATTCAATATTAAATATTAATACTGAGTTACATAAGGGAATTTTTAAAAAAGATTTGTAGGAGCACCTGGTGGCTCAGTGGGTTTAATCATCCGACTCTAGTATTCAGCACAGGTCATGGTGTTAAGGTCCCGGGATGGAGCCCCATGTCAGGCTCTGTGCTCAGCATGGATTCTGCTTGCCTTCTCTCTGCTCCTCCCCTGCTCCCTTTCTCCGTCTCTGTCTCTCTCAAATAAGTAAATAAATAAGATATTTTTAAAAAGATTTGTTTAGTGGCACTGGGGTGGCTCGTTTGGTTAAACGTCTGCCTTCAGCTCAAGTTATGATCCCAGGGTCCTGAGATAGAACCTCGCATTGGCTCCCTGCTCAGTGGGGAGCCTGCTTCTCTCTCCCTCTGCCACTCTCTCTCTCTGTGTCAAATAAATAAATAAAAATCCTTATAAAAATATAAAAAAATTAAAAAGAGTTTTTTAAAGGTCATTTTTAACCTTATTATTCCACTTTGTCTCTGTTAATGCCATATACTTAGTTTACTTTGTAATCTAAACTGGAAATCTTTGTCTTTTCATGGGTAATTTCACCTGATTCCTGTATAGTCATAACTAATAGATTTATTCTTCTGTCTTATTTAAGACTTTCTATTTTTTAGCTTTATTTTCTAATTTTCTTATTTCCAATTATTGTTACCTGTATAACAATTTATTATCTTTCAATGAATGACTAAATAATTTTTCTGATTTCCAATAGAAATTTTGAGACACATATTCCGCTTCTTTTTAGATCTGTGCAACTGTCACTCATTGCCTATATTTTGAACTATTATTATTATTTTAATTTAACATTATTTTTTCTGTCTCTGTGAAGTCTTTCCTGCTTCAAGATTCTAGTTCATCACCTGAAATGTACTCTAAGTTTCTTGGTGTAATGTCCTTTCCCATCATGTTTTCAAAAACAGTTACCTGTTGTCTAAAATGCCTTCTTGTTCCTTAAAATACTTCTGTTCCATAGGAAAGCATCTACTCTTCCACAGGGTAGTCCCTTTATTGTTATATATCTAGTAATTTTACCTTGTTTGCTCATTCTTTTCTGTTGTTTATCTTTATCCTTGTTTATTAAGTAGTCTAATGTATTGAGCTGTTTTATAACACATTACATAGGTTAAGAAAAGTGAGAATGGTTACTTTATTGGTTGAACCTCGCCAGTTCAGAGATGAAGCAATGTGAGGACAAATGTGACTCAAAAGCACTACAAACGGGGAACCTTTGCTTTTTGCTCTAAAATTCTTCCCTGGGTAAGATGTGACAGCCTAGAACTACCAGAAACCAAATGCTGTTTATCCTTTGACAGGTGCAGTTGTCTATATCTAATGACATAGGAGTAATCCTGTTTGACATGGTCTCCAATATCTGATGTGTGTTCCAGAGGTGCCGGTGGGATTCAGATTTGTCATCCAACATCTTGTTCCCACGATGCTTCTCATACATACATACCCAGCCTTCATTCTTCCAAGTAAGGCAGTTTATGAGTTTTGGTTAGAATTCAGCTCACATTCCCAGTAAGAACAATTGTCATATACGAACAGGGAGTTGGGGGGGGGGGGTGTTAAGTCCATTTGTCATTCCGGTCACATCTGTACTCCCTTTTTTAGAAATCTCTTCAAGTATATAAAATATGGATATCATCTTTTCCCAGTTTTTAGACAGAATACAAATTTTTCCAAAAACTAAGAGAGAATATGAATGGTCCCAAGGATAATGCTGTCATGTCTAAAGGGAATTTTCTTTTGGTATTATGTCTTCTCCATGCTTGGTAAAGACATTGCACTAAAGGGAATATACCAAATTTGCTATATGACCCTGTCTCTATGCCAGGTAGAAACTGTAAGTCTTCCAGAATTCCATCCTAGTGCCCAAAGCATCATCTTCCAGCTTTCTAAATAGCGTATCTGCTATAAGACCACAGAGGTCTTATTTTCAAAAAGTAATGAATAAAGTAATATGCAGCCCAGATTTTATGAGCCATATCTCTTCCACTGGCCCTTAGCACTCCTCCTACAAATTAGGATTGTTTTGTGTGCTTATTTCTTAATGATTCTGTTGCTTCTTGAGATAAATTATTTTGAAAAACTCATTATACTTCACACTTATTTTACTACTTCTATCAAAATTTCTAGGATGTGAAATATATCTTTCATTAGGTTACAGTGTTCTTATAGTCTTTCCATTATTCTATATATTATTTATTTTTTCTGCACTTAACACAGCACTTGAAATTTTAGCAGTGAAAATACTAGTAAATAATCACTACTGATATTTCTTACATTTCATGATTAAATTTAAGTGCACATCATAGACTAATGAATTGTAGATGAATACAAATCTGTTATTGAGAACAGGAGATAACACTGTAATACAGTGAGATTACATGTAATTCAGAGGTTATATATTTAAATCAGTTCACAATGCAACAAATGTATAGTCAAAATGATCCTTGAATAGTTCTTTAATCACCATCAGATCTCTGAAACCCGAAAAAGGCTTATACTCAGTTTCTTTTGGCTCTTTTTACTGTGGCTCTGGTCTTTCTATCTGTGGGGTATAGAAAATAAGTTTGGGGGGACTCAAAGTGAAATTTAAGGATAATAATGGACTTTTCTTTCACTTTATCTCCATTCATTATTGTATTACATAAGTAAAATGCACCTGTGCAGGGACTTCTAGTAATTTTCAACTATCCTTCCTCTGCATTTTTTTAATTTCAAGTTTTTATTCAAATTCTAGTTAGTTAACATATAAGGTAATACTAGTTTCTACTCTGTTGGAGTAGAATTTAGTGATTCATCACTTACATACAACACCCAGTGCCTGCCTTAATACCCATCACCCATTTAACCCATCCCATGCCCACCTCCCTCCCTCAACCCTCAGTTTGTTCTCTATAGTTAAGAGTCTCTCATGGTTTGCTTCTCTTTCTTTCTTTCTTTTTCCCCTTCCCCTATGTTCATCTGTCTTATTTCTTAAATTCCTCATATGAGTGAAATCATATGGTATTTTTCTTTCTCAGACTGACTTATTTTGCTTAGCATGATACACTCTATAGCTCCATCCATGTCCTTACAAATGGCAAGATTTCATTCTTTTTTGTGTCTGAGTAATATTCCATTGTGTATATATACCATAACTTCTTTATCCATTCACCAGTCAATGGACATTTGGGCTCTTTCCATAGTTTGGCTATTGTTGATAATGCTGCTGTGAACATTGGGGCACATGTGCCCCTTCGGATCAGCATTTTTGTACCCTTTGTGTAAATACCTAATAGTGCAATTTTTGGGTCATAGGGTCATTAGATTTTTAACTTTTTGAGGAACTGTCATACTGTTTTCCAGAGTGGCTGCCCCAGTTTGCATTCCCACCAATAGTGCAAGGTCCCCTTTCTCTGCATCCTTGCCAACATCTGTTGTTTCTTGTGTTTTTACTTTTAGCCATTCTGACAGGTGTGAGGTGATATCTCATTGTAGTTTTGATTTGTATGTCCTGATGATGAGTGATACTGAGCATTTTTTCATGTGTCTATTAGCCATCTGTATGTCTTCTTTGGGAAAATGTATGTTCATGTCTTCTGCTTATTTCTTAACTGGATTATTTGTTTTTTGGGTGTTGAGTTTGATAAGTTATTTATAGGTTTTGGGTACTAACCCTTCCTCTGTGTTTTTTAAATAAACTGATTGAGATATTCCAAAAATTTCTTACTTGCCTCAAAATTTAATAAGATAACAAAGATAATATAATTTAACAAAGAATTACTCTGCGGGCCCATACTTCACCTTTATTCAGCACATATAATGAACTTAGCATAGAGAGATGTTGTCATTAAGTATTTGTAGAATGAATGACCTAAGCATACCACAATACTGACTTAGCTAGAATAACCAACAGCAGTGAGATCTTACTGGGCACGTTTTTCCAAAATATATTTTAATACAGCTATTGTATCATTATGAATCTCACTTTCTTCATGCAATGAGCTTAAAATATGTACGAAAAGAAATGTATTTTTGTTGACACAAATTATATAACTTTTGATGCTCTATTATGTCTGGTTTTATCTGAAAGTTTCCCATCTGACAAAGTGATAACATAAAATATAGTGTAGATGAAATCATTGTTTCATTTTGAACATTTCAAGATCATGTCAAGATATTTTGCCATTGCTTTGGGTACTTTAAGACATCAGCGCTGGAATATCAGGGTTTTCTCATTATTGAATATTATCAAAGTTCAATTACATAGAGCAAAATTTAGAGAATTCTAAGGACAATAGATACCTTTAGGCATACACTATTGTATGAGAGATATAAGTTAAAGAGTGACTTTCTTTTCAGAATAGGATTACATATGTCCTGCTCAGGTTGACATATTGGGCAACCAATTACTTTTTAAATAATCAGATATATATTAACTGTTCTAATGCTACAATTATAATGAAGAAAACTATTTGCACATAAGAGTACTATCATTTTGTGCAAATTTGCACACACATACACACGCACACTCTAAAAGAACTTTCAACTGTTTGGTTTCCTTGTTTATTGTTTTGTTTATTCCTCTTTTATACACTTCATAGCATCTCCTAGCAGATTAATTTGCAAACTTAATGGAACCACTTCCTTCTGACTAGATCATCTTGCAGTGTTTATATTTCTGTAGTATAATGTTTACTTCTTAATTTATGTAATTAACTCAGATGAAATGCTTGCACGTTGCTTTAGAGATGTTATGGATTAATTGCTTATTTAATTAGTTATAGCTCAAATAAGACAAAAAAGTGCTGTATACATTTTAAACACTTCATTATAATAACTTCTTGCACAGCTGTAATTATACAAAAAAAGAGGTATAAGAAAAATAGAAAGGTGCCACATAAAAATTATAGAAAATAGAAGATAATAACAATGACAAAAGTTTATTAAACGTCACATTTTACTTAGGATGTTGAAAGAAAAAATGACACAAACAAAAAAAAGTGATCTTGTTCCTGTAAGTCCCTGATTAAATCCCTGAATTTTTCATTATTTTTCTATGAAAAATCAGTAAAATGTGTATTTTTGCTAATAAAAAGTATTCATTTAAAAAATAAATGCATTTAATTAAGTCTTTATGATTTATAACTTATAAACTTGAGTCTTCAAATTATTACAACAATTATATTGCCTTTTGGGAAACATGTATTGATTTTCTAATAACTGTGAACAATGACATGGTATCCCAACATTTTCTAATTATAATAGCAACTATAGTTGTAAAACTGTAGCTATTTTGCCAATTTTTAAATGGTTTCTGAGCAATTTCAATAAAATTAAACAACAAAGAATTAAAAAGAACATATTTATATTAGTGTCTTGCATGCCCCAATGCATTATTCATTTGTTTTTAAGCATGATGTTTATAATCATAATTGTAAGATATTATGAAAATTAATTATTCATATAACCCTTGAAGGAAATTCTGTTTCAAAGTTATAGATGGCTCCATTAGTTAAGTAGGATTAGTTGTTCATACATACAAAGGTTAAAATGTGACCTACTTTTAATAAATGATTTCATTTTGGGGAGCCTGGGTGGCACAGCCGTTAAGCGTCTGCCTTTGGCTCAGGACGTGATCCCGGTGTTCTGGGCTCGAGCCCCACATCAGGCTCCTCCGCTATGAGCCTGCGTCTTCCTCTCCCACTCCACCTGCCTGTGTTCCCTCTCTCACTGGCTGTCTCTATCTGTCGAATAAATAAATAAAATCTTAAAAAAAAAACCCAATAAATAAATAAATAATTTCATTTTGTTACAAATATGTAGTTGACTATCTCCTACCTGCTTCTTTTTCTATAAAGATAACATGTATTTATTTTTTATTTTTATTTTTTTAAGATTTATTTGTTTATTTTAGAGAGCAAGGTGGGGAGGGGCAGAGGGAGAGGGAGAGAGAATCTTCAGCAGACTCTATGCTGAGCACGGAGCCTGACACGGGGCTCAGTCTCACGACCCTGAGATCATGACTTGAGCCAAAACCAAGAGATGATTAACCAACTACACCAGCCAGGCACCATAAAGATAACATATATTTAGTTGAAAGGCTAAGCCCATGAGGTAGGACTTGTATTGATTATTTGCATGATAAACTAAAACATAAACAAAACACACTCAAAATCCTTGTGCATTTGAGTAATTTTGAGCAGTCTTAGAATCATTCAATACAGACAAATAGAAATAATAATACTATAGTGATATTATTCAAATGACATTGCTTTTTGATATTTCCCTAGAACATAATTTTTCCCATCCTAACACATTTTTACAGGAATGCTTAATGAAAATGAGAGTTTGTTAATACTCTTAGAAGGTGGTTTACAGTAAATCCTGTTCAAAACATTTTAGTAATATATGTTAATAAATATAGCATAGCTAAAATCTCATGCTTCAGTGATTATGCTCTGGAAAGTTGGATCTTTTCCTCTGGGTACCTAGTCCCCATCTCCAACTCCTATTAAACAACACTGTTATAAAGAACAAAAAATGAAGTTTTTTTTTCCATTTTCATTATTTTATTGATTTTTTTTTTTTTTTTTTTTTTGGTTAGAGAAAGAGTTGCGAATGAGTTGGGGGGGTGTAGTGGTGGAGGGAGAGGGAGAGAGAGAATCTTAAGCAGGCTCCATGCCCAGTGCAGAGCCTGATGTGGGGCTTGATCTCACAACCCTGAGATCATGACCTGAGCTGAAATTAAGAATTGATGCCTAACCGACTGAGCCACCCAAGGTGTCCCAAGAAATAATTATAATTTTAAAGTTCATTTTTATTTACTCTTTTAAATTTCTTTTCAAGTTTCATCTATGTCACTCAAATAAAGCAAGACTATACAGCTTATTCCTTTTCATCATGTAAATTGGCCTTTTTTGGGTCCTGTTGTTAGTGTGGACTTCTTGTTTCATAATTACCACATTTTTCAGTCATTTCCCAGGATATGATGAGTCCAGTTTGGTCACTAAAAATGGCTCATCTATTGAAATCATATACCCTTTTTTGACTACTAAATTACTACTTAGGATCTTAGGGAAAACAGGTAGAAATATTCCTTGCAGAGGCATATAACACAATTATATTGCTTTCCAGTCATCTACTGTTTTAGTAATTTTACCAAAATAAAGGGACTGAATTTTATTTGGTATCGTTTCATTTTTATGGCCCATGACAGCTTATAGTGAGTGATCTTTACTTATTTTCAAAGTCTGTACAAACCATCTTTTAAACAATCTGTTCTAGAAATGTATCTAACTTTAATGTCATGAGCCCCTGGTCTATAAATATCATATATCTTTTTTTCCATGATAAAAAAGAAGCTCAGTGTTGGCATTCAGCATTAACAGTGTCTTGGTGAGAAGGCACATCTTGTTGAGCAGGCTTTGATACTGTGTTTTTCTCACACACACTCCTGTTTCTATGGCTAACTCTTTCATGGGCCTATTGGAAAAGCACTATGGAGTCAGGGAGAAAGGTTGGCTGATAGCCACAGAATGTTTATCTTGTCCACATACTTCCTGAGCAACTTTTCTGAGGTAGATCCTCTCTGATGGGCACTAACATAAGACACACACAAAGATCCATGGACTCTGTGCCTACTGTGGTGTCCCCTTCCCAGACTTTTTCATCTACTATATTCTAGTCTCCTTCCTTGCAGGATCGGGACAGACCACTTGCAACTTCTCAGAAATCATGTCTACACAAACATGACTTTTAAAGCCCTTAATGCTCTATGCATTTTCCTTGGCACAGCTACATTAGGAAACAGCACTAGAACTCTTTGGGAAGTGATTGAGAAAATATTGGTCGTATATACTGGCAATAGCTTTGCAGCCTTTCCTTTAATCAATAGGTTCTACTTACCTGAACTTGTTAGATCTAGAAACTGGTGAAGAATTAAAAATTTCATTTTGGTAGCTGAAGCTTGCCCTCCGTTGCCAGTTTATGACTGTTCATCTCTCTCACCACTAGACTCATTATGACTGATCAATCATCACCATAGATTCCTATAGTTCAAGACGCTTTGATTGCCATTCTGACCATGATGTCCATTACAGTGATTAAGTCCACTTTATCTTTGATAGATAAGTAGTACCATATGTCATACCAGATCATTGCCATTCTGATATCCTATCAATCCCATTGATACTAGGGAAATCTATTCTTAACCCTAGTTTTTAGAAATCAGCCATCCTGAGCTGCTCAATGATGCCTGATTCTCATCACCTATACTTTCCTTATTGTTATGCTGAAAGGAGTTTTCTGTAGGCCCTTTGAGGAACATAGCCAAGTGTAGTTTTCCAATTTCACGTAATAAATCCAGTGTAACTTGTCTACATGTGTGTCATGCTGCATCTATACTCTATCACTATCTATCCTTCGATGTTTTAGTAAATGATATGCTATTGTTGAAGGGGTTAATACCACCTCACTTATCATCAGCAGTGGGGTCCACATTGCTGCCTGGCTGGTGAGTAATTCTGTTCCAGAATCTCATTCTGGAGGTTTGTTTTCTATGGTCAGTTCCAATGCAGTGACTCTTAACCTGAATTTTCATCTCTCCACCCACCACTATTGAAAAGCAAGTGCTTGTGGGACATTAACTTGAGAATTGATCCAAAGGAACAGGAGGGAAGAACTAGAAAGAACAAGAGCGGGAGGAAAATCCAATACAAAGGTGCATTATTAAGTTTGTTACCACACTAGGTAACCAGGGTGGTTTCACAGGGACCTTCTGATGAGCCAAATAGAATGCAAGCTGAAAAGACAGTCAGAAATTGCATTTTTGTTTATGTTTTTATGCCCCAGAGACAAACAGTTTAAATACTCCCTGATTTTGTTTGTAGGATATCCTGTATTTCTGTTCTGCTTGAGAAAGAAACTCCACTGTGGTCATAATACACGATTTTATGACGGTTGCCCCAAGCAGTGCCCTCAGTCTTGAGTTTCAAGTACTGACAGAACTTTAACATTCCACTCTGGGGCCACAATGAAACCTGATTCTCTCAGCCAACTTCATTAGCTAATCGTGCCAGATGCACGGCATAGCACAAATTTTTAATAATGATTAAAGTAAGATTATGATATATAGAGCCTCTGAATTCTCAATAATATACCATTAATATTACTTTGATCAATAAACTTCTTTTTCTTATACTAATAGGAAATACAAGTTGATTTCGTAATGGTTTAATTGAAACTGTTTCCGTGATCTATTTTAGAAATTAAAATTTCGATCTTCTGACACTCAATTCCCTTGGTATTTATCCATTGGAATTTGTTCCCCAAAGCACTGGTATCAGTAATTTACGATAGTTAAATCACAACAGCTATTTATATCCATGAGCCTTTAAGTCATTGCAAACGTTATTCTAGAAAGATTTCTCTCAGCCTTAAAATTGGGAAGGATTAGCTTTCTTCTAATCTCCCACCTTGCTAAACTTTCAGTTCAAGTGACAGGTACTTGTTTTCTCATAAGACAACCCACTGTATTGTTGGACAATTCCAGCTGAAGATTTTTCCTCAACTTATTAAGTCAATGTTTATACAGTTCACTTAATAATGACTAATGCGTAAACTGTAACCTACAGTAATCCAGAATGTCTCTTCTTTTGTCGGGGCTACTTAGGGTAGCAGCTTCTAAACAATCTCCTTGCTCATTTTGTTGCCCATGCTCCATCATCCACAGAGAAACCAAAGGGCCAATTAATACTTAATTCAGTTTGTCTTCTAACCCCTCTGCTTGCTTCCCACTCTAAATAAAGTGAAATGCTAGCTCCTCTAAAACCCTATGTGACTTGATATCTGGCTACCAATTCAGTCTCATTATCTGCCATTCTTCCTGCTATGCTCTGGTCACAAGATCCTTCTTGCTATTCTTTTGACATGTTAAACATATTCCTTTCTCAGAGATGTTCCCACTGCTTGAAATATTATTTCCCAATTCTTTATACGGCTAACGTTTATGGGTTGAAGTGTGTCCTCCAAAAATTACTATGTTGAATGTCTAATCCCAGTACCATAAAAGGTGACTGTATTTGAAAATCAGGCCCTTAAAGGGGTAATTATGGTTATATGAGACCATTAGGGTAGGCTCTCACAATTATAACTGGTGTCCTTATAAGAAGAGAAAATTTGGCACAAACACATATGGAAGAAAGAGCATGTGAGGACACAGGAAGAAGACAGCCATCTACAAGCCAAAAAGAGAGGCATTAGAAGAAACCAACCATTCCCACACCTTAATTTTGGACTTTCAGCTTCTAGAACAGTGAGGAAATACAATTCTGTTGTTTAAGCCATCCAGTCTTGGGTACTTTGTTATGGCAGCTCCAGAAAATTAATATAGTATCTTCTCATTATTTTAGTGCTACCCAAAAGATTACATTCTCTGAAAGATCTGATTTAAGTCCAATACCAATGTAACCATACACCCTAGTCACTCATTTTTTCATTACCCTGTTGTCCTTGATAACGTGTATTACAACATTACTTTTTTTTTTTTTTTTTGCTATAGGAACTTGGTAAATAATTATTGAATAAATGCCATGTTAGAAAACAACTGTTCTATCCTTTCATCGTATCACTTATTATGTCTTCTTTCCCTCAGTAAACCTCTTTAATTTCTTTAATTTTTCTTCTAATGTCCTTCTATCCTGAAATTTTGACATCTTGTTTACATTCCTTTTTTGAAATAACAGACTTCATATAAGTTATTCTAAAGTGACTTTGATCATCACTGAGACTACCAGGGCTATTATTTATAGTGACCTGAATTAATTAACACTAGCTAGAGTCTTATTCACCTTTTTAAAAACAACTGTTAATGCTTTTTATAATCAATTGAAATTTTAGCATTGTCACACAAACTAAAAAATAAATGTTCTTCTAGCCTACTATACTTGTTTTTTAAAAATATTTTAAATGCAAGATGTATTTGTCTTATTAAACCAAACTTAGTTTTACCCCAAATGTGAAGTATTTGGCCTGTTTAACAGTTGTTTCTGAAAATGCGCTACTCCCACTTTTCCCTCTCCTGAAGCACTTTATTCTTAATCTATGGCACCTCTTCCTTATTCATTAAATACAGTTACTTCTAGGTTGCCACTCTCAACCTTCTCTCCTTTATTTATATTGTATTTTTTGGGTAAATTTATTAACTTGCTTGTCTTCAAATGTCTTTGAAATTTGGCAGGTCCATGCTAAATTTGTATCTTACTTTCCCATTGTCTACTGGTATCTACAAAATGCTACTGAAATGTCACCCATTCTCCAAATCTTTAAGATTGCTACCATGAACGTTTCTGATTTTTTCTGGTTGTATCATTTTCTCCATAAAACAGGAGTGTTAGCAAACAGTAAAATGGATGAATTCTGGGGGGTTATCTGCTATCTCCTGGAGTGGGCTCAAAGATGATTTATTCCCAACTACCTTCATTAATCTCAGTAGCTTTCTTGTCACCAAATATCTCAATATTTCTTTAGGGTAGATAATAGACTTCATAGCTTCTACTAGTGTCTTTGAAACCATGATAAAGGAAAGGGAAGATGGAGGTGGGTGGGAAGGAGAGAGAAGTGGAAAAGTAGGTCTTTAGGGTCAGAGAGATAGGGGTTCTAATCTTAGCTTTATCTAATAACAGTGTTTTTGCTTTGAGCACCTGAAAGAACTAACCTAAAACCATTTCCATGTTTCTAATATGGCATAAATAAAACTGACATAGGAATTACATGAAAATTACAGGTAATATATTTGAAGCATTTAATATAATGTCTAAAAAACAATGTGTAATACACGGTAATTTCATTTTGAATAAAATCAAAGGGGCCCATATTGGACAGGTCATTTGATGTTCTTGTTATAACTGCACTTTTCTTATAAACCTCATGTTGCATGGAATTATCAAAAGTCTCCATTGAAAAGTTTACACATTTTGTTTGTCATGCTCTATATAGCACATGGCCTATATAATAGATTTGACACCCATAAGCTGATCCACTGATCTGTGAGATACATCAGAATCCAACAGGTGTACTTTATAGTGAGTCACCTCCACCCAGTCAGCTCTTCTTTGGATTTTGAAAGCAAGGAAGACCAAAACAAAGGGAGGCTATCTAAGAGGCCAGAAAAGGGGGGAGGCACAATAGGAAGTATTACTAAAAACAAAAATAAATAAAAATGAGGAGACTGAACCCATAAAGAGAGTAGAAGACATAATTAAGAGAGTTCCCAAACTATAAAAGAAGAAGAAGGAGAAGAAGAAGAAGAAGAAGAAGAAGAAGAAGAAGAAGAAGAAGAAGAAGAAGAAGAAGAAGAAGAAGGAGAAGAAGAAGAAGGAGGAGGAGGAGGAGGAGGAGGGGAAGAAGAAGAAGAAGAAGAAGAAGAAGAAGAAGAAGAAGAAGAAGAAGAAGAAGGAGAAGGAGAAGGAGAAGGAGAAGGAGAAGGAGAAGGAGAAGGAGAAGGAGAAGGAGAAGGAGAAGGAGAAGGAGAAGGAGAAGGAGAAGGAGAAGGAGAAGAAGAAGAAGAAGAGGAAGAGGAGGAGGGAGGAGAAGGAGAAGAAGAGGAAGAAGACGTGGAGAATTTTGTTGTTAATCATACTCAAAGGAAAAACAGGCAGGCACAGAGCAGATAGTGAGAATCTAACTCATACACTTAGCAGCCCACTAGTATGTTTGAAAGTCAACAGCATGCTTGGACTACTAGAGTTCCTATTGTATTTTGAATGGTGAAGGAGTGATGTTTCATTTTCTCATGAGATTCAGTGATGAGTCTGCCAAAGCTTTTCATGTCTCTACTACTTCTTTGGGTTTTTTGTTTTGTTTTGCTTTGGGGTTTTGTTTTTTTTTTAATCCATTACCTGAACTAACTAACAAATACATTTCTGTTTCTTGTCATGTTGGTGGATAGATCTTAATGAAAATAGGAGTTAGAAAACAGCTAGTTTAGGTTTCTTAGTTTACTGGTGAACAGTTGCTTTTACCTCTGTTCACCCAATTAGTTGGACACAGACCAGGTTAAACTCAGTGTCCTCTCTAGTTCAGTACTTTTTCTGCTCTATCCTTTTGCTTTCTTTACCTCTTCATGGTACTCAGAGCCTCCAAATTGAAGTAAAACTTTCATTGCTCTCTTGGCTTTCATGTTGTGCTCTTAGTTTTAGTCTTGATTTCCCTTTTTCTGTTTTATATTTTTTTATTAAAGATGTATTTATTTATTTGAGAGAGAGAGAGCGTGCCAAGTGGGGAGGGCCAGAGGAAGAATCTCAAACCGACTCCCCTCTAAGGGTGAAGTCTAACAGGGGGTTCAATCTCACAACCCTGAGATCATGACCTGAGCTGAAATCAAGAGCCAGACACTTAACCAACAGAGCCACCCAGGCACCACCCCACTTTTATATTTTTGTTCTGCAGTATTTCTTCCATCTTATCTAAAGAGTGCCCATCCTCTAGTGTAAATTTTAGCATGAAAAAAAAATCTACAAATCTCCTCTAGCCAAAAGAACAACTTGCTCTTGAGTACTTGTGACTAATGATCAACTCAGGCAGCAAAGCAAATATTACACAATAGCCAGAGTTTGTGACAATATTACTTCTACACTAATATTGCTTAAGTCACTCTAGAATAATTGATTATCTTTAAAAGTTCTTTCTTAAAATTTCTTCCAAAAACTCTTATAGCTTTATTTCATCATGTTTGTGAATCTAAATTAAAATTTAAAAAATAGTTTATTTTGCTTCATGATACCTAAGTAGAAGATAAAGAATTTGGTTAGCAGCCAAAAAAGGGTATACATTTTCCATAACTTTGGAAATTACCATTAATTCCACTAGAGCCAGAATCTTACTATATCATGCCCAGATTATTACAATGGTCTTAATTTTCTTGTTTCAACCTCACCCTACTCAATTGTATTTTTTCTTATACTCCTAGACACACTCCTAAGACACAATGTAATGCATTTCCATTCGCTCCCTGTTTCCTCCCAAATACCTCTGCATTTGAAGCTCCCTCATAATCATTTCCATTCTTTTTTTAAAAAATATTTATTTATTTGACAGAGAGATACAGACAGCCAGTGAGAGAGGGAACACAAGCAGGGGGAGTGGGAGAGGAAGAAGCAGCCTCCCAGTAGAGGAGCCTGATGTGGGGCTCGATCCCAGGACCCTGGGATCAGGCCCTGAGCCGAAGGCAGACACTTAACGACTGAGCCACCCAGGCGCCCCTAATCATTTCTATTCTTACCTTTCTCCTTATGTCCCACCATGTGATGCTCCCCAATGTATGCTCTGTTTCAAAAGGGCCAGTCACTCTATTGTCACTCACAAATGCAATGTTCATTCCTTTCTCACATCATGATTCATTCTGTTTCTTCCTATTTGGGGACACCCATCCAGTTTGTGAATTCTCTTATGGCTACTACAGCCCACAATATTTTCCTAGTCCGAAACTTTTGTTGTCTTAACCCTTAATCGGCTTTGATTTCATGTATATTATTTGCCACAAATAAATAGTATATAGCGGAAACCACATAATAAAAGCTATTTTTTTGTATTGCTTTCGGTAGTTAGCACAGTAGGAATTTAATTAATTAATGTTAAATAGCAAGAGTTTAATTAATAGATGTTAAATAAATACCTTGGCTAACTAACCAATTAGTCTTCCTTGCAAATGTGCATAAGGAAGAAGACAGTGTTCTATCTGTCACTGCTGATCTTTCCCAAGATGTTCATGGCATTTTCAACTATTTCTTTAGAAAGGTGGCCTCTGCAAGGACATTCAGTACATCTATAGCATTAAATGTAACAACAACAACAACAACAACAACAACAACAACAAATGCTAGAAGTTAGGAAGAAAGAGGAAAGAGAAAGGATTACACAGCACCACTTAGGGCATCTTATCCTTTCAAGGTGATTGAGATTTTAGCTAGAGAGAGCTAAATGTTGCCATAATCTTGAAGCTCACTTCACTATTAACCCTGACTATAAGATTTTCCATGCATTAATAATCTGGAGATGATATGCACAGCCATTGTTATCTCTTCCATTGTATTTAGACAATATTTACCTATTTATATGCTTAAAAGTGCAAATTCCACAGTATAGAATTCACAGTATATACATGTGCATGTATATTTGATATTTTCTGTCAGTGCCATTTTCCAGTAGCTATATTTTTCAAATAATTGCATTATTAAAATGACTGGTAATATACTTTCAGCCCCAGGTGGCTCTCTTTCCCATTCAGAAGTGATTACTGAAAGATTGAAAAGATATTTTGCATTCCATTTGTGGTTGTCTTTTATTGAACTTGGTTAATATAACATGCTTCTGTGATTTTAGGTTTTTAAAGTAAGTGCAGTCCCCTTGGAAGTGTTTGCTCATAAGCGTGGGTGAAAAACATGTAGCCACTCTAGTTAAGCTTTTGAAAAGTGCTTTTAGAAAATGTTTGAAATTGAGGCTTAGGTTATAGTCTTTTCTTAATGTGCATGTATAACTCCCACTAATCTTAAAGGGAATTAAATACGTACATATAAGGAAGAGTAATCTTAGTTCTTTTGTTTTAAAGAATTTCTAAAATCGCTTTTTCTGAAATAATTAAACAGAAGATTGTTAGAAGTATTTGTCATCTTTGTGAAAAATCTAGCAATTAAATCCAGCTTTATAAACTTTAAATGTAAAGAGCCAAATTCTTGTTCTATAGTCTTGTGTTACATATACAAACTAACAATCATTTTACAAATACACGAGGAGAGTGAGATTTGATTTTATTTGCAAAGCCACAAATAGCAACCCTTTTTATATGATTACAGAATCCAGACAAATGTTTCACAGACTATAAAAATATCAGTTTCATTTTTCTTCAACCCTAATGCCATTAACTTCTGGTTAGTTTACTGATCCATTTATACTTTTATACCTGTGAAATAAAGTTTCTTATGCAATGTGGCAGCATTATTGCTTTTCGAATATAAATAGAGAAAATTAGTCTCCCTAAAATGTCAGAAACTTTTTATGGTTTAAAAAGTATAACAGTTTCAAGACACCTGGGTGGCTCAGTCAGTTAAGCATCCGACTCTTGATTTCGACTCAGGTCATGATCTCAGGGTCATGGGATTGAGCCCCATGTCAGACTCCATGCTCAGCAGGGAGTCTGCTTGAGATTCTCTCTCCCTCTCCCCCGGCCCCTCCCTCCACTGAGGCACACTGTCTCTTTCTCTCTCTCTCTAAAATAAATAAGTCTTTTAAAAAAAGTCTAATAGTTACTTTGACATTTTATCACATTGATAGAATAAACTAGTATTTCTTAAAGCAAAGTGTTGTAGTGCTTATATTGTAAAATGAAGTAAAAATCCATCAAAAATAAGTATGTTTAACATCTTTAAACTTTAAAGAGGATGTGGACTTAGAAAAAGAACAATGGTCTCACTGCCGAAAGGCTGCATATCTCAAATTCATAGTAGACCAGTATATACAGCTGTGGCTCTTATCCTCCTCAACTGGGTCCTGTAAATTCTATAAACAAAGGTTGATTTCAGGCTTCCTTTAGACTTTTCAGATTTTTCACAAGCATACTTTTTCTTATAAATATAGTTATAAAAAACATAATTTTTAGATAAAAGCTTTATTAAAACTGAGGAAATAGACTATAAGGTTCAGGGCTTATGTTGTAAAACATGTTATTTGTTGGAATTTCTCTTAATGTTTAATGTCCTAAAAAAAATGGAGTTAATGAACTTCAAAAGTGACTTAATATGTGTTCAGAAGACAGAGTTTTCTCGATCAAATGTAGATATAATTGAAGAATTGAAGCAGCATTAATATTACACTTTAGTTTTCTCTTTTAAAAGAGATTTCCCAGAATTGCACCTTAAGAGTCATTGCTAATTTCATTTTCAGCTTCTTGGCTATGTATATGCTGCACTTATATTCATATTAGTACAATCATAATGCATATACTTACTTCAAATACTTTAATTGCTTCCTATTATTGAGATATCAAACTCCTTACATTTTGTCTAAAAGACCTTACTTGATCTACGTCCAGTGTTGGGTAGCACGTGCTTGCCATGCTGTCTATCATAAGTTACTCCGACCTGCCTGCCCTCAAAGTTCCTGAAATTCTCACTGTTACTGGGCCTTGACCCATCACTCTTCTTCTGTCAAGAACAGTCTCTCCAGTCCTTCATCTGGCTACCTCCTATTCATTCTCCAGTTTGAGCTCATCCTACAAATGCCTTGTCTACCCCTAGGCTGGGTTAGATCCTCCTGCTACACTGCTCAGAGCACCGTGTCACTTTACCCGGTACTGCTCAGTACTGTTGTGATTAACTCGTAGAGTGACCCCTTGTTTCTCATACACATCCTACTAAGGGATGAAGTCTAAAAGCTTCATAAAGTCAAGGATTTTATAATTTTGCCCACTGCTTTCTTCCTTGTTTGCAATGACTGGCCACAAATTACACACGTAGTAAATATTTGTGGAAATAAAAGAATAAATGAATATAATTTGCATTATGCTTTGTTCTAATTAAAATTATGCCACAAACATTTTTCATTATTTTTAAATAGTTTTTAATCATCACTTTAAAATGGATGGAAAACAATAAGAATAATGATGATGATAATAATACTGATGTGTCATTATTTACAGTCTATCTGCTTTATAATAATTCAGGTTAATTACATTTTTCAGACTTACAGATACCATTGATATAAATATCTTCATGTATATTGCTCTCTTATCCATTTGATTGTTTAAGGAAATTTCTCATAAATAATACCTAGTATAAGAGTATGATTTTTTTTATATTGTCACATTGCCACAAATTGCTTTGTGAAAAGATTGCATTAATTTGCAATACCATTTACCACCGTCTGTCTAAATGGGGGGATGCCTGGGTGGCTCATTTGTTTAAGCAGCTGCCATGCTGCCTTTGGCTCAGGACATGATCCCAGAGTCCTGGGATCAAGCCCTGAGTTGAGCTCCCTGCTCAGTGGGGACTCTGCTTCTCCCTCTCCCTCCGCTCATCCCTTCCCCCTTCTCTTCTCCCCTCCCCCATCTCGTGCTCTCACTCTCTCAAATAAATAAGTACAATTTTTAAAAATAAATTTAAAAAATACCACAAATGGGTTAACATTTTTTGTTGTTAAAAATTGTCTTAGAAGACAAGATAGAAAAAGACAGATTAGAAAACTTTGGTGTCAGTGTCTAATGGCTGCTGGTTTTGAAGGACATTTGATAGGAAGCATATTTGACTAGTTTAAGCTGTAGATGATCTACAATTAATCGACAGTGTCGTTCTGAGCCCCCCCCCCCCCCCCCGCTGTGGTTTTGTGGCCCTACAAGCTCTCAGCTCCTCTTTAGGAGTCAGACAACCTAGTACAATCATCTGTGTGGTTGCAGACTTTCTGCCTGAGATGTGCAAGCAACTGCAGAGGGTTAAGCTTTTTAAATTTTGCACACAGAGAAAAACTATCAGCAGCTAATTTCTTTCCTGCTTTTACCCAATTTTATATTTGGCTTGCCCTAGAATAAATTTATTGAATATAAGCCAATCATAACAGCATTTCCTCAATTACATCTGAGAGAATTCCAAAATCCAAAGGTACATAAGGCAATTTTAATGATGTATAACATTTTTAGTCATTTAAAATAAGTAGTTTCTCTATTAATAAATTTATTGGAAATCCCCTAGTATGCAATTTGCATTAATGACTTCATTAAGAAAATCTGTCATCAACTTCAATTGGTTTTGCCAGGAACCAAAAAGATGATCCATTTACGAAAGAGCAATTTTAGGTAAAATTTAAGTAATTTAGCAGTATCAGTAACAATAATAAATACCAAACCAGAAATATACGAGATGTCATTCAGTATTTGGTCTCCAAGAATTGGAGAGACAGGTTACAAAGTCTAAGAAAGAAAAATCTTTATATTTACATCTTTTGTATCATTTATGCTAAAAACATACATACTAAAAAACTAAAAATATAAATTATATGTTTTGTTCTGTCATATTTGGCTGACTCAAAATAACAGATTTATACTTCTTCTGTAGTGCTAATTGTATGCCAGCATTACGTCTGGATTATGATCTGGATTATTTTTTCTTAAAAATAAAAAAGGAATAAAATTTCATGGACTGTTCAAAGATTCAACTTCAGAAAAGAATCCTGGACTGAATTCTTAAACTCCAGTTATTCAATGTTTCCGTCATTCATTTGTGTTATGACTTATAAATATGCTTGAGACTAGAACTTTAAATTTTCAATTAATGTGAATATGTGAGCTAGTTTATTGAGTCCTGTAAAAGGATACTTTTTTACTAAGTAAAAAAGCTACACTTGTTTATTAAGTAAAATCTTACTATGAGCATTTTTAAAAACTATTTTCATCAGTCCAAGCAAAATGCCTGTGTTTCAGGTTAAACATTCACATAAGCAAATCTGGAGGGCTTAACCCTGACAGGAAGAGTGTTCATTCTTTATGGCAACTCAGCCGCTATCTGGGGAAGTCAAGGGCTGCCTCTACTTCCACAACACTCTAAAGAGTATTGATTCTCCTCGTGTTCTCTCTATGGAAACACTACATTCACTTCCAATGTAAAAATCAGGCATGATCCTACTTAGATTTGTTATTTTTCATGACCAATGGAAGAAATTGAACTCAACAGCAGACGTTGAAATGACAGCACGTTTTCCTGAGACTCCCCCTCACACATTGAAAGAAATGGATACATAGCTAAACACACTGTAGAAATAATTACACAAAAATTTAAATCACTCAGAGGAAAAAATATATATCATTAACACATTCAAAGTAAGAGAATGCTACTTTAAAATAAGAGAGATAGGGGCACCTAAGTGGCTCAGTTGGTTAAGCATCAGCCTCTTGAATTTTGCTCAGGTCATGATTTCAGAGTCCTGGGATGAGCCCCACAACTGGCTCTGAGCTCAGCAAGGAGTCTGCCTGAGAATTCTCTCTCCTTCTCCCTCTGCCCCTCCCCCTGCTTGCTCTCCAGTCCTTCATCTGGCTACCTCCTATTCATTCTCACAAATAAATAAATCTTAAATACATAAATACATAAATAAATAAAATAAGAGATAAAATGCTCCTTAAAAAAAAGGGAAAGAGAAATGTAGTAATATCAGACACCATATCAGAGGACAAATCAGTCAAATAAAAGGTGAAAACTAAACTTACCGCTAATTCCATGCAGAGTTTGCAAACCGGGGAAGAATAAATATCATCCATGAAATTTAAAACAATTTGGAAGGTATGATGTACATGAAAAGTGCATAATGCATAGAGGACTTTGTGGAGTTTGGGATTAAAACTAGAAAGAATGTAATACTAAAAATCTTTTCTGACGATGATGTTAGAGACTACAGCTGTCACTTACCACTTAGGTTCAATATTTTTTATTTTTTTGTATATTAGTCCCCAAACTTACTACAATGTAAACATTCAATAAATATTTGTAAAATTAGTGACAAAAAATATTTGTAAACTAAGTGCACAAATTAATTATTTTGATGAACTGTTTGGAGCAGGATTCTTATGTTGAAAGAATATTCTTTTTTTTTTTAAGATTTTATTTATTTATTTGACAGAGAGAGAGACAGCCAGTGAGAGAGGGAACACAGGCAGGGGGAGTGGGAGAGGAAGAAGCAGGCTCCCAGGGGAGGAGCCCGATGTGGGGCTCGATCCCAGAACGCCGGGATCACTCCCTGAGCCGAAGGCAGACGCTTAACGACTGAGCCACCCAGGCGCCCCTGAAAGAATATTCTAACATATTTTATTTTATCTGCCAGTCACTCCCCTGGCATAGCAGTAGCATATTCCTATATACAGTAAATATACAGTAAGATTTGTTTATTGAATTAAGTAAAATAATCACTAATATGGAAAATAAAAACATGAGTTGTATGTGGCTAACAATTATCCCTCCCTTTTTATTTGTAGTAATACAAGATACAGTGAGGAATGTGTTTGTTTCTTCATGTATTTCTTGCTGGTGTTTCTCATGATTCTCTTCTTCTTCCACTGCCTTTACAGCAAATGCCAGGTAGATGCTTCATAATATATGACTCAATCATTGTATGCGATTTGAAATAGAAAATGTTACTCTTACTGATTTATTGTTTCCAATAATATCTGTGCTAATTATGCCTGTGTGAGAAGTTGGGATATCATATATATAATGCTTTTCCTATACCATAATGTGCTGAATGTGATTTTGGAAGCTTTTTGTTGTTGTTTTGGTTTTGTTGTTGACATTGTTTTGTTTTTTAAGACATTCTCTGTAACTCAGTAAGATTCTTCCAGAGTTTATAAAGTTAAACCTTATTGGAGGAAGGAAAAAGATTTCCTAAGCCCCAAATATTATTCATCAAATATACAAAAATATACAAAACAATCTACTCTAAGTCAAACAGGGAATACTTAGGAAAAACACAGATCTAGAAATAAAATATCCAGGGACACATGGGTGGCTCAGTTGTTTAAGTGTCTGCCTTTGGCTCAGTTCATGATCCCAGGGTCTGGG
The DNA here is from genome assembly GCF_024610735.1 of Ursus americanus. NCBI lineage: Eukaryota > Metazoa > Chordata > Mammalia > Carnivora > Ursidae > Ursus > Ursus americanus. The sequence continues at coordinate 32,136,706 of NC_142143.1, forward strand.
GATCAAGTCCCACAACCAGCTCCTTGCTCAGCAGGGAGACCACTTTTCCCTCTTTCTGCTGCTTCCCCTGTTTGTGCGCACACTCTCTCTTTCTGACAAACAAAATCTTAAAAAAAAAAAAAGAGAAAGAAAGAAAGAAAGAAAGAAAGAAAGAAAGAAAGAAAGAAAGAAAGAAGAAAGAAAGAGAAGAAAGAAAGAAAGAAAGAAAGAAAGAAAGAAAGAAGAAAGAAAGAAAGAAAGAAAGAAAGAAAGAAAGAAAGAAAGAAAGAAAGAAGAAAGAAGAAAATAAATAGCGTAAATCCACCATCCTTCAGGATTGGTGTAACTTAACCCTTTGTCTTAATGTGATTTACTCAGTACAGCACATTTCATCTACATTTACATAGAATTTTTTTCATGAGAAAGGAATGTAAATTAAAATAACATATCAAGACCTTGGTAATCAAGTCTATTTGTATTGTTTATTTCTCTCAGTGGTATATTAGTAGCAAGGATAAATGAGATGATGGGATATATCACTAACCTTGAGTCCTGTTAGAACTAATGATTAAGTCTGGATCAGCCCAGAAACCTATAAGATCTGTAAAAAATATCAGGTTGTCCATATAATTTTGAACTTAACCCATTATCTGAGTGTTTTAGTACCCAATGTCCATATTTATAAAACAAAAAATCTACATTAATGACAAGAATATTTTCAGTTCAGGACACATACTTCATTTTCATATGAACTCCCATTCAACACATTTCAATTTTCCATTGCAATTTAATATTGCAAAAGGGTAAACATGAATATCTAAGTTTAGTATTGGCAAACTAAACATCAGAGGTGCTAGGTTGAAAACAAAATTTACTTTGTTTTGTAGCTTATTATATTTTTCTCCTTTTAAACTATGTCCTCCCCAGAAATCAACTTATTTGAGAATTTTAGGAAAATTATATTAAAAATTAAAAGAAAAAAGTTTTTCAAAGTGTATCCTGTCTCCCATCCCTACTTTCAAATTTGGATAAGTAGCTTCTGCTTTGTCCGTTGTTGATAATAATAATAATAATAATAATAATAATAATAATAATAATAATGAGTTTCCAGGAAAAAAAAATTCAGACCTCTGCACTTGGGATCTCCCTAAATATCTGTGTTTACTATTGGAATTTTGAGGTCTTTTTAAAGGTTTTCCAATAATTAGGAAAAGCTAGAAATCACGTTGAAAAAAAGCCATTTAAACAGATAATTTGCTCATCAAATATTTATTAAATACCTACTATATGATTCCATAACTAAGTTCTAGAGATGCAGAGATGACTGAAAGATATGTAATAGAAGAATCTTATGCTGGAGGATCTTTGATCCAGGGATTGTAGCTATCCACTATTATATTCTATCCACCTGGCTCCATCCTTGAAGTCTAAAAATATGGTCACCAGAAGCTCCCGGACTAACATGTATCACATTTGTCACTAGGATAGGATGATGTCAAAGGGTTCTAATGGGGAGGGGGATGGGATGGACAAAGAAGCCCGGAGAAATAGTCCATCCGTCTCAGCTTTTGGCAGGTTTGCAACCTGACTGATCAACTGTAGCTACATTGGTTAGGGAGGAAAGGATATTATTGGCACAGCCTAGGTCAAAGGTCCTCTCCTTGCCCTCTTCTTTGGTCTAGAAGAAGAGGGCAAGGATGCTCAAAACATAGGACACAAAAAAATATTAGTTTAGATAGAAAAATAAAAAGGATCTAGATTACTTTGCTGTGGCTGCTGTAACAAACCATTACAAACTGGGTGCCTTAAAACTAGAGAAATTCCCTTACAGTTCTGAAGACCAGCATGGTCACATTCCTTACGGAAGCTCTAGGAGCGAACCATGACTGTGGCTTTATTACTCCAGTCTCTGCCTCTGTGGTAACACCACCTTTTCCTCTTCTGTGTGTGTTGTGTTCTCTTCTGTGTGTTTGCCTCAAAACTCACTTAGCCTCTCTCTTATGAGATACATGCGATTGCATTAGGCCCCACCTGATAATATGGGATAAACTTCTCCCTCCAGAACCTTAATTTAACCACATCTTTTGCCATATAAAGTAATATTCACAGGTTCTAGAGATTAGAACATGGGCATCTCTTTGGGGCCACCATTCAACCCACTACACAATCCATTCTTCTAGCTGACATATATTGAGGTTAGTCAAGATCCCAACTGAGACTTACACACCCTAATCAGAATAAGGAGCCAATACAGATATTACCTACTGCTTCAAAGCACTAAATATATTTGAAATGCAGCTCTTCTCCTAAAAATAAAATAGATTGTCTTAGGAATTAAAATGGATTTTTTTTCTTTTAAACAACATTGTATTAGTTTCAACTTAGAAATTTACCCTTCTTAGCCAGGATAAGCAAATGCAAAATTCTCACACATTTGTACCAGCTCTTTTTGTCTAGTATTTGTCTATTGCATATTGTAGAAAAAATACTATTACTAAATTTAAAGAGCTAATCTAAAGGGAAAAAATGGGTAAACAATAAATCTATAAAAATTAAAATGGCGTCCTCAAATTGAAAAAAAAATTGCCATTAGTGTTGGGTAAGACTGTTGAGAATACCTGTATTAACATGATATCTCAAACTCTTTTTTAAGTTCTTACTTAAACTCCAGTTAACATACAGTGTAATATTAGTTTCAGATGTACAATACAGTGATTTAACCCTTCCACACAACACCCAGTGTTCATCACAAGTGCACTCCTCAGTCCCCATCACCTATTTCCCCAACGCCTCACCCGCCTCCCCTCTGATAACCATCAGTTTGTTCTCTATAGTTGAGAGCTTGGCTATCCCATACTTTGTTCTCTTCTGTGGACTTACATTTGTTTTTTATTTCAGATGATGCTGTCTTAGAGATTTCTCTTTTCAGTTATTAAATTATTTGTCAAATAAATGTATTCAGAGTAATGAAAGTATATTCCCAAACCGCTTTGATGGCCCAATATGAACTCATTAGCCTATTGCAAAGTGTCATATATTAATTTTCAATTTAATAGGTGTTAGTTTTAAATTGCTTTTAAAATTATTCACAAAAGTAAACTAATTTTCTGGGTTTTTTTTTTAAACCGGATTAATGATTTGGCTTTACGTAACATCTATTACAATAATTTAATGCAATGTTTTTTAGATGAATAGAAGTACTTAAAACAACTAAGAAAATAGCTAATGCCATCTTTGCTGCATATCTTTGGCTCATCCATCTCCCTTAAACTTTAAGGAAGTTTTAATTTGTTGTTACAATAAGAAAGTATATTCCATTCCATTCCTATATCAATAAGCATGGTCCTTTATTTCCTGTATTTTACTATGCAAGCTTATATACCTGTTGGTCTCCTCTCCTATTGATTGTTTTCACTCCAATGAAGTGTGACAGTTAAATCTTTTAAGTGAGATATAAAAGGCATTAAATATTATAATTCTTGTGTTTCTCTTCTCTGTTATTTTATGATTAATTCGGCTGCTTGACAACACGTGTTTTGAGTAAGAAACATTATTCTTTCCAAAGATAAGTTTTCATCAGGAAGAAGTTTTTTGGAAAAGCATCGTTTGATATATGAAATTCAGTAGGAGGTCTTCAACATGGGGATTAAAGGCATCGATTTCATTAATTTTAGTGCAAAAAGATTAAAACTCATAATGGGTAGGCAGTCTTTGAAGCTGTATGCACGCACATTCTCATTAAATTCATAGTCAGTTGGTAGAGTAGCAGGGGTCCATTTATTTTCCTAGGATTTAGACTAAATCACATCTCTCTTACACCTCTCTCACACCAGTACCATCATAAACTAAATGCAGCTTTTTCTGCGCTGCAATTTTGGCTCCCTAAATAGATGGTTTTGAAGCACCAACTGTGATTTAGCCTGACTAGGGCAGTCGAGTTGACACTATGTGTCTCAAAGGAGAGCTATGCATAATTAGCTATCTCTAAATTTAGAAAGGTGTCACTTTAAAAGATCATCTTACACCCGAATTATAGAGATTTACCTTCTATCTCTGAACTATTTTCTATCTCTTTACTTTTGCTCTGTCAGTTCAAGCACATGGGAAGACCTCCTGCCCTCCACGTTGTATTTTAAGGTAGGGGTTAGATTTTGCTACCGACATGTGTGGAGGGAAATGGTCTTGCCCTCTTTTGAGCTCCACTAATATTCATCCTCTGTGTTACTAACAATGTGACAGTAAGTCATCTATGTTTGCATGGCTTTTTTCAGTGACGTTCTAAACTGGGACTCAAGCCTTCCTGAATTACCTTTGTAAAGTCTTATCTCTTATCACTTATCTCACTAACTGATGTCCATGTATCTAGAAGGTAGCAACCATGTCTGACAGAGTAGTAATGAACATTTTTATTTATGTATTTATTAGTTTATTATACGTTTTACTTATGTATTTATAATTTATAATGAATGTAATGATTGTTATTATTCACTGCAGACACCCAGTTAATATTTATTTTTAATGAACTGGTGTGCAGGAAGAAAAGAAATAGGCGTCTTGGCAAAGAATAAAAAATGAACATAAAATATCTTTCTATTTCACAGTTGACAAGTGAATGGAAAAAAATAATAATAACAATAATACAGTTCCATGTTAGAGTTATCATTGTGTTACCCACAATCATAACTTAATTTTTATTGAGTAGTTGACAGTCTGATGCAGAAATCTTAAGGACGATCTTATATTTCTGTATGCCAAAAATATATAAAAATATGAAGTCTATCTTCCCACCATCTGTTCTCCACTGACATTCAACTATTCTGCTAGCCCCACCTATTCATATTTGACTCAGGAAAGAGAGAAGTGGAAAAATTCCAAAATTTTATTTGACCAAGTTTGCCTGAAAATGACTCAATTGTTTCTTACCTTGCTTAGAACTGGTACCTTGAGATAAAAATAAGTCTAGTGATGAGAAAACTTAAAATTTATACACAGTTGCGTTTACCAATTATAAATAATATACACTCCACATAAGGAACAGAAGGATGCAATGAACATAGCAAGTCATCAGTGTGTGTCAGAGTAATTGTTCTGACATTATATTTTTAAAATCAACAAAAGGCATAGATGATCTTAACATGGAATGAGTGGCAAGCATTAGAGAGCAGGAAACAGGGTAAGTTGTCTTTTTTAGAAATAGTGTATAAATACAGATTAACCTTGAATGTTCATGAAAAATCTTTTTTTATGGTTATATGTCTAATAATTTAGTAGTGACTCAGAAAAATAGAAAGGATTTGTATAAATTCTAAACTGAATAGTTTTTACTTGAGTAAGTAAAAAGAAATGTTAACCTCAAAATTCTCAATCTATCCAACAATAATGGAAAGAAAAAAAACTGCAAAGAAGAGCAAAAAAGAAAAAAAAAGGTTGTAAACAAGATGCCATTGCTAAGTCCAACATAGTACAATAGTAATAAATGTGAATGGGGATAAATTTCCTTAATAAGAAATCTTTTTTACAATTTTTAAAAGTTCTGCTGTACAATATTTTTCTGGATAAATGAATGAAATAAAATAAATTTAAAAGGTTTTAAAATAAAGGGAAAGGAAAAGACATAACAATAAAATCTGATAGAATAACAGGTATAAGGATCTACAGTAGTAAAAAGCTTTTGTTCACTTAAAAATGTAGCTTTAAAAGGTAGAGAGCAAACACTAATAGAAATGATAGGAGAAATTGGTAAATGATAAACCATGTTTAGTAGAAAAAGTTAACAGACTTCTCATAAATCAGCAGAGCAAGAAGGCACAAGAGAGAAAATTTTAACAGGAAATGTACATTTAAAAAAGGTATCATGGAATATTTCTGAAAATTTACCATGTATCAGGCCACAACCCATCCCAGAGTGCAGAAACCATAAATTTCATATTTTCTGGCAAAAACTCAATTTAAAAAATTAGAAGTTGATGTTATGAAAAAAAATCTGTACACCAAAATATTCAAAGGCAAATTCTCTTCTAAGTAAAATCTTAGTGTGAATGGAAGAATGGAAAAGCCAAAATAACAAACTCTTTTAGAAATGAATGACAAAATCATCAAATAAAAAGTCCCATGGGGTTCAACCAAACCATGATCATTAAGAATAAGCCTTAAAAGAAAGATGCAAGTCCTATGTGAAAAAATAAAAATTTAAATGCCAATCTTTACTGACAGATATAAAAAGGTCTTAAAATGATGAAGCATCACTTTCTTGTGGAAGTTGGAAAGTTGTATACATTTTCTCTAAGCCCAGGCTATAAAAATATGTTTACACCATATAATAATCAATTTGTTATTGGCACAAGTATAGGAAAATTTTTAAAGTGATTAAAGAATTCAGACATAAACCCTCATATAAAGTACAATATAATTTAAAAGGAATAGAATTTCACTAAGTGTCGTATTATTCTGTAAATGGTTTTAAATGAGAAAGAAGGTTTTATGTTATTGAATAAAATATTTTAGCATTTGAGTTTTCATAGCATAGGTATGCATGATTTTTGTTAATAAAAGGATAAGGATAATAACTTATGGAAAATTGCTATTTACTAGGAAAAAATAAAATTAGTACCCTGGTATATATATGCAATTTATGCAAATGTGAAATAATTTGTAACTATTCAAAACAAATATGTAAGCTATTCCAATGAAATATGTAAGGTTAAAAACAGCAAAAAACTATAGAAATATGTACATGGACATATATGTGTGTGTAAAAAATATATATATATATATCCCATTTTTGTTTTATAAAATCTATGCTTACATATGTTTGCGCATGTATATGAAAAGTATCAGAAGGATTAGCTATGAAGATATTAGTTATTGAGGAGAGAAAGTGAAGGAGGACTAAGCACTTTATATGTCACCTAAAACTGCAGTGAAAAGAGTGAGATTACAGAAAGCATCTCATATATAGTCTCTGCCTTTGGGCCATTCACACGCTGCGATGGCAAAGCAAACCTAAATGAAACAATGCAGGGAATGGAGACAATATATGACTGTGCCAGAACTTGTCCCATTGGCACTCAATCACACATGCCTCAGTGGTTCCAACTTAATGTACACTTCCAGGTAGTTGCATCCAAACGTTTCTCATAGCATGTGGTCAAATCATTTTGGACAGTTTCATAACTAAGAGCAAGGAAGGAACAAAATAACAAATTACTTTGAAAATCCAACACCATGATACTCGTGTCCTAGCATTAAAATTTAGAAAAGGGAAACTGATGAAGGCCATGTAAAAGGGTAATTTGGAGGGCAATGCAGTGAAATCGTGTTAACTTTTTCATAAGAATATTTTCATCTCCTAGTAAATATTGTAAATTACAGTTTACATATTACAAACAGTGTGACATAAGTTCAGGAACTGCTTCTCCTAGGAAATGGTTTTCTAAACTCAGAGTCATTTAAGAGGTGTAGAAAAAGAGTCTATGAACTGATACTAAATGTAATTCAGGCAGGTGTTTCTTCCATTAGTACGTAAGTGTCAAATGACATGTTGCTGCCCTCTATTTGACTAAAATTCTAATTAGAATTAGCTTGAAAATGAAACATTAGCTGATTGAAAAGCAAGAAGGTCTTTTCAGTCTAGTTGTGGTAATGGCACATAGTACGAACAGTTCAAGGTAGAGAATGTTTCTCATTTAATAGGTACCTGGAGTTTTCCATTGTTGTAGAAACTAGTCTGAATACAACTTCTCATGAAATGACCCTTAATAATGAAAATAATAGGCTAATTTTAAATGAATTAAAGGTACTTAAATACACCTATCAAGTTTCTTTCTTTTATTAAATACTAAATATCTCTGATAAATTCAGAAATATAATGAAATGTCTGGGTCCATGGCAAGCAAAGTGTCAAGGACATATACTCTTTATTCCTGTTGTAAATTTCAGTATGCATTTTTATGGAGATTGTCCCAAAAGTTTGCAAATGCCCTATCTTCTTGTCACAACCATATCTATTAAACAAACTAAGAAATATAATAAAATTTTATGCACTGTGGTATTGAAAAGAGTAACAGCTAGAAGGTATGTGGAAAACAGTAAATAATAATATGTTAATATTTGGTATTATAATAGTTATGTCAATTTCATTGTTATTCTAAAGTCAATGTGAAGATTTTCTGGTAAACAAATGACTAAGCCGAATTATTTTCTATAAAATTCACATATATTCTACTTTTCCTACACTTTCCCCCTATCTGTGACTATTTTAATACAATCTTTAAATTAAATATCCACACAGTAAGCTATATATATATATATATATATATATATATATATATATATAGCAAGGGACTATGTGAATCAGGTCTTCTTTGGTGGCAAAACAATTTAGACTATGAAATTCTAAGCCCAAGATATCAATTGGGGTTAATGTAATATACTTGTACTTGGAAGAAAGCCCAAGGTTTGGTTTACAAGGGCCAGTGCATGGATATATGATCCTGAAGATTAGCATAAAATGGGAAAAGTAGAAAAAGATGAAATAAAAACAGTCCAAGATACTGCAAAGACAAAGAACCTAGAAAGGCAGAGAAACCAATACTCCAGAGTGCTGACTGTGGGCACTGAGAAACCCATAAAGATATTATTTAGACTTTAGGTAGAAAAATCTAGAAGGGAACTAGTGTACTAAATTCTTGGTCAAATGTCTTATGATGATTTTATGAAAATAAAGTCAGGAATAAAATATCATCCCGCAGCAGCAAAAGATCATACTTTTCAAATGGCTCAATATCAAAGAAAATTTTATAGGATATAAAAGAATGACATAAATCAGAATTAGAAAAACTCTGATAAGCTGATAAGAGAAAAAGTAGATTTGAGAAGAAAAAGTTATAAATAAAGGAAAAAAAGTGTCACAAATGAAGATAAAACCGAATGAAACATGAGTGAATTCAAGCAGTAAACAATTGAGGTAGAAAATGGAAGGTGGTTATTTTGTATTAACTGAAGAATGAAAGAGAAAGAAAGAAAGAAAGGAAGGAAGAAAGAAAGGAAGGAAGGAAGGAAGGAAGGAAGGAAGGAAGGAAGGAAGAAAGAAGAAAGAAAGAAAGAAAGAAAGAAAGAAAGAAAGAAAGAAAGAAAGAAAGAAAGAAAGAAAAAGAAAGAAAGAAAGAAAGAAAGAAAGAAAGAAAGAAAGAAAGAAAGAAAGAGAGGAAGGAAAGCAAAGACCTGGGGTGGGGGAGGGTAATGAAGTAGAAAAAATACAAAAGATATTAATTTTTAAAATGCTTTATATAAGAAACTATATATTGACAGGTCATGCCATGTGCTGGGGAAAATCAACCCATCATGGCCAGAAACGAGAACTGTTCTAGTAAAACTATTGACCTTTAAAGAAAAAAAAAAATATTTTTTAAAGAGTATCCATGCAAAACAGTCATGCTAATTATCAGGGAACAGTTTGTGGTCAGGTATTTGACAGCAACATTGTTTTTTTTTTTTTTTTTTTTTTTTTTTTTTGCTAGAGACAATGGAATCATATATTTAAGATTACCAACTATCAAAAATCAAAGGAGACAATGTAAGAAAAGTAGAATAAGTTAATGCTTGACTTACAGGAATTAACTAGGAGTAAATATTACTTCAAATTAGATGGCATAGAGAGGGAAAGGGGAAAAATAAATTACAAGCTAATTTCAAAATTGCTTATAGGTTGGAAAAATTAGAAAATAGTCTTTCCTACTCCTCTCTCCTCTAAAAAACAAAGAAGAAATTAAAAGTATTCATAAGATATTAGTATACAGGTAATATCTAGAACAAAATACAATTGTTACTAAATAATGCAGTTGCTTATATATAAAATTCTAAAAATAGTTGCCAATAGGAGAAAACCGGTTTCAAGGATGTGAATAGCAGCTAAGTTTGAAAACAGGTAAATTATTACAAAAAGCAATTAAAAGGTATTCTTTTCAATAAATGGTGTTGGGAAAACTGGACAGTTACATTCAAAAGAATGAAGCTGAACCATTTTCTTACACCATACACAAAAATAAACTCAAAATGGATTAATGGATTAAAAACCCACATATGAAGCCTGAAACCATAAAACTCCTAAAAGAAAACACAGGCAGTAATTTCCTTTGACATCAGCCTCGACATTTTTCTAGATATGTATCCTCGGGCAAGAGAAACAAAAACAAAAAGAAACTACTGGGAACTATACCACATTAAAAGGCTTTTGCACAGCAAAGGAAGTCATCAACAAATCAAAAAGGCAATGTACTGAATGGGATAAAATATTTGCAAATGACATATCTGATAAGAGGTCATTTCCAAATATATATAAAGATTATACAACTCGACCCCAAAAATAAACAATTAAATTAAAAAATGAGAAGAGGACCTGAACAGAAATTTTTCCAGAGACGTACAGATGGACAACAGACACATGAAAAGATTGTCAACATCATTAATCATTAGGGAAATGCAAATCAAAACCACAATGAGATATCATCTCACACCAATCAGAATAGCTAATATTAAAAAGACAGAAAATAACAAGTGTTAGTGGGGATGTAAGAAAGGAAACAACCACTGTGGAAAACAGTACAGAGAGTCCTCAAAAAATTTAAAGTAGAAATACTATATAATCCAATAATTCTACTACTGGGTATTTACCCAAAGAAAACAAAAAATGCTATATAAAAGATATATGCACCTCAATATTTATTGCAATATTATTTACAATAACCAAGATATGATAGCAACCCAAGTGTCCTCGATAGATGTGTGTGTAAAGAAGATGTGGTATATACAATGGAATGTCATTCAACCATAAATAAGAGTGATACCTTGCCATTTGCAACAACATGGATGGACCTGGAGGGTATTATGCCAAGTGAAATAAGTCAGTCAGAGAAAGACAAATACCATCTGATTTCATTTGTATGTGGACTCTAAAAAAACAAACAAAAACAAATGACAGAAACAGAAACAAATTCATAAAAACAGAGAACAAACTGATGGTGGTCAAAAGGGAGGTGTATGGAGGGATTGGCAAAATAGGTGAAGGTGATTAAAAGGTACAAACTTTCAGTTATAAAATAAATAAGTCATTGAAGTGTCTGGGTAGCTCAGTCAGTTAAGCATCCAACTCTTGATTTCTACTCAGAAATTGAGTAGAATTGAGTCCCGTGTCAGGCTCCACACTTAGGGTGGAATCTGCTTGGGATTCTCTCTCCCTCTTCTTCTGCCCCCCGCCTTGCACTCAATAAATAAATAAATAAATAAATAAATAAATAAATAAAATCTTTAAAAAAAACAAAAATAAGTCATGGAAACAAAAAGTACAACATAAAAAATATGGTCAATAGTATTATAATAACATTGTATGGTGACAGATGGTGATTACGTTTGTTGTATGAGCATTGCATAATGTATACAATTCTTGAATCACTATGTTGTATGCCTGAAACAAATATAACATTGTATGCCAAATATGCTTCAATAATAATTATTAAAAAAGAAAAATGACAAAAATTAAATGTATATTCAGAACCACACCAGAGGAAACAATTTCAGGTAATATTAAATATCCTTAGGAACCCATACACAAAGGGTTCCCTCCAACCTGTTCAGAGTGGACATTTGTCCTCATGCTTCAGGACTTCTGGAACCCCAGCCATTATTCCATTATTAAAAAAGCATGTGCTAGCTACTAAATCTCTTTAAAGAACTTTTCCCACAACTGCACCCAGCAACTTCCACTCGAATCTCATTGGCCAGACCTTCAACTTGTGTTATTTCTATCAGCATGCAAATCTAGGAAATGCATTGTTCTTAAATCTCGACATAACACTACCACCGCCCCTACAAATTGGAATTCTGAAACTAAGGACATAGTGGCGAATGGATAGTGCGATGTAGCCAACATTCTCTTCCACCGCCGTTTTTGCTTAGTAAGTGCTGTGGCAGTGACCAGGTGACTTGGGCTTCTCCTCTCCTGTCTAGGGAAAGAATCAGTTCTCTAATCCTTTAATCTACAGCTTAAGGTACAAGGAAAGGTAAAAGGATTCAGAGTCCTGAACTAATTGAGCCTTGATAAAGATGAACAAATCCCTGTCATTCTCCATAGGTAGGGGCAAAATGCATAGTATTTTACCAAACAACAACAAATTTCAAGGGTCTCATACTTAAAAGGGAGAAAAGAAAGGAGGAAGACAGATAATTACAAAAATCATATTCAAGAAAATGTTCTCTGTAAAATTCAGCAAAGCAGGCAGCTTTGTAACAATCCTTTTTTTTTTTTTACAGTGAAAGGAATGAAAAGGATTGGAATACCTGCCAATGCATATAGTTGAGTTTCAAAAATATTAAGTATTTTATATTTTTATTTCTAAAAATGGTATTAAAATATCTAAAAATGAAAATATTAAAATGGTGTACAGCACACACATATCTGTGTGTTTGTGCACATATTCACATTTACCAATATTAATATACATGTGGTATTTGCTGTGCTACAACCCAGTCGTTGTCAAGCTTGCTTACTTTCAATTGAGGAAAAGTACGCTGCATACCACCTTCCCTTACACCTATTTGAAAGCATTTAAAAATAAGTTATGTACTGATCTCTGTCACTTGCTTGGGACAAAAAACATGATTTGCTGATGTGACCATTCTTTTTGTTGGTCGATATTCAGGTTTCTCTTAGTGTATGTTTTACAACTTCCTTTCTTCTCTCTTGGTTCAGTTCATATCCCACAGCACAATTCATTTGTTCCTATCCCACAGCACAATTCATTTGTTCCTATCCCACAGCACAATTCATTTGTTCATATCCCACAGCACAATTCATTTGTTCCTATCCCACAGCACAATTCATTTGTTCAGATCCCACAGCACAATTCATTTGTTCAGATCCCACAGCACAATTCATTTGTTCAGATCCCACAGCACAATTCATTTGTTCCTTCACCATTCCTACACTTAACTGAACGCTCACCTGCACCAAACAAGTACCTGTTTTCGTCTTTCTCATTCCTTTCATTTTTTACACTTCTTTAAAGTAGGCACTACCTTATTTACCCCGCAACTTGCAATTAATAAGTATGTTGAAATCATATGAAACTCAAGGTTTATGAATTAAGCATAAGAGTAACTGATAATTACAAGAGTATGCAAGAAATACAAAATTCACAGCATTTAAAGAAGTATGGAAATACCCGCGACTAACTTTGCCTAAGGAATTCAAGAAGACTGTATTTAAGGTCACATAGTAGATCCAGACGGCATAAATAGGTATTTCCCAGGTAAATAATAGAAAATGACAAGGGCATTTCATACAGAAACAAAAACACAAATTGAGAAATTCATGAAAAGGTGTGGTAACTTGAGAAGCGTGGAGCTAGAGGACTCATGAAGGGTAATCACAAGTGATGGAGCTAGAAAGGAAGACAAGGCTTTTATATGACAGCTTGGATTTCATATATTTGTAGGCAGCAGAGTAGAATCAGATCAATTAGAAAGATACTATAAATGAAATTAAATAACAATTTAATCTGCAGTAACATTTTGTAACTCAGATCATCAGAGATCGAAAAGACTCACCGTCCGCTCTATCAATGAGGATGCTGGGGAAACAGGTATTCTCAGTCATTGCTGATGTGATTTTAGATTGGAAGATTCTCTAGGAGAACAACTTGGTGTCTTCTACCCAAATTGCACCTGCATGTATTCTTTGATTCAGCGATTCTAACCTTAAAAATTTGCCTGTTAAATATATTTACAGAAATCACATATGAAAGATTATTTGTTGCAATGTGTGAAGAGTAAAAGATTTTACCTCACTTAAGGGTCCATCAGTAGGTTACTGGTTAAATAAAATGTGGTATTTTATTTAAAAAGGAAGTATATGCATTTAAAAAATGACAAAGAAACCCCTTTGTGGTGCGATATAAAACAATCTCCAGGTAGTGAAAGAAAAATGGCACAAAAATGTGCATAGCATGCTACTATTTTGTTAAAAGCAAAGAAAAAGGAATGTGTATGTACTTATTTGCTGCTATAAGCATGGAATAATTTTAGAAACAAGAATGCTATTGTCTTGGAGAGAAATTAGGTAGCTAGGAGACAAGTAATGAAGGGAAATTTTTCCCAATATATAATTTTGTGCTTTTTGAATTTTGAGTCATGTGAATATACTACCTATCAAAATATTTAGTTAAATTTTAAAATAAGTATCTTATTATTTCAGATAATGAATTATGGGAACCTGTAAGAAGTTAGTAGCAGTGAGCTTGGAAAAAAATATGTCTCGTTTGTGATTTTCAGATTAAAACAAGTCCAGTTTGAGGTATATTTTAGGATATCCTAACAGAGTAGAAAAAAAATGTCCTGAGTGAGATGATGATAGAGGTATAGATAGATGACAGTAGACATAAGTCCACAGCTAGATGCTAGTGGAAGTAACACGTAATGACAGACTGTATAAGTAGAGCAGAGGAAAGGACAGGATCTAGAACCTTTTACCAGCCAAAATGAAGTGGCAGAAGATGGAGAAAAGCTAATGAAATCGATTAGAAAGGGGTAATAAAATAATAGGAGTAGTAAGAAGAGAGTAGTGCTCTGGAAACTGTGGGAGGAATCAATTTAAGTGGATGGTATTTGACAGCATCTAATGCTACCAGAGATTTATGCTCATTCCAGTTCCTTAATAAACCAAGAATTATTTACACTGTACTACACACAATGCCCTTCCTCGGGTATTAACCCACACACTGCAGTTTTCTTGTGCTGAAAGGCTGTGTATAAACTATAAGACATAGCAAAGTGATTTCCTATAATAAACTCCAAATAATTAATTAATGAGAAGCAATGAGAACTTTACATAGATCTTTGTATTTTCTATATGGCCAATTCTACCAAATGCATTAGAGAGATACAGAAGAACGGGCATTGGGAAAGTGTTGTCTATTAGAAACTGCAGGAATCAGTCCCAAAGGAAAGGAGATAGTGGAAACATACTGTCAAAGGGTTAAACAGAATGCTGAATGAAAGAAAGTGTTGCTTCTGCAGGATCAAGAAAGCCAAAGGAAGATTTGAAAAGTATGAGAACTTTAGTTATGCTAAGACCGAGTGTAAAGAGTCAGTAGAAAGGGGCATACTGATACGATTTAAAAGAAAAGCTTTAATAATAGCAAAAGTGAGATTTTGAAGGAGAGTACAAAAGAGCTCAGGGTTAGCTTTGAAAGAAGGACATCTACATTTTCCTCTGACATTATATGGTAGATGAGAGCATGGATACAGACAAAGGTTCTAGGAGGTTTAGAGCGAGATAGGAAGCATAGCTTTATACATTGAGTTAAAGGAGCAACCACATGTCTCTTAAATGATGTGTTCTTAACATCGTTCTTTGGATTAAAGATTCAGCACTAAAGATTCAGGTAAGATAAATATAATGGTAAAAAGAAGATGGAATCTAGAACATTGAGAAGAATGGTTCAGATGGAGTCTACTTGGAACTCAAAAGAAATGAAAAACAAAATTAACTGAGAACTAGGTTAAAATGAATCTGTATGAATTAATGCTAAAATCTCCCAAGGGCACACATGTTCTACTTATTCAAATCCTCTGTGTTAGTAATATAGTATTTTCACATCCTTTATAGTATTTTTGATCACCAATTATAATGATCTTGGGAGGTTAAACCACATAAACTCTCTGGGCCTCCATTTTAATACAAATAAAAGAATAGGGTAATGATAACTTATCTCCATCCTTCTTCCAGCGACTTGCAAGCTGTACGAGTATTGTTACCTATTCAAACATGTGGATAGTGGAGCGTGCAATACTGTGATTTTGCTTTTGCACATCAAAAGGCAGTTTAAAAAAAGAGGTAGTTTTAAAATTCTTTCTTGTAGCCTATAATCATGGCTTTTGTATAGGAGCATGAGGTGGTTGTGTGGTTATTTAGGAGAAGTATGGTCTGCAATGAAAAAAACCAAAGGTCCCTTTTCATTTTTGTAGGTATTTTCACCCCGTCATATATCAGAGAAGACTAGAGGGCCAAGGGTTTCTTTGTGGAGCCACAAGATTTGCTATAGAGGATGGAGTTGAAAAGGAAAAGGAAAGGCGATTTCTAGTTCTTCCTGTGATACTAGACAGTGTGCCATTGGTGCCTTTGGGATCCTCTCTGGGAGCTGCTATTAGATAAAGGGAAGTCTGGCTTCCCTCTCATAATGTCTTTGTGTGTCTGGTGAATGGCAGAGGCAGACGCTTGCAGGTTATGTGAACCTTCTGTGGCAGCTTAGAAATATTATGATACACTTCAAGGGCTCTTCATCCAGTTAAGAGATACACAGAAACATACCTTTGTGTCAAGGAACATCACTTTACTTTTTTCTACAATTCTATATTTAAATCACTTTGCAGGGCAAGCACATAAAAAGAAGAATTGTAAAGCTATGAGTTTCAAGCTCTCATTATTTCTTTGAGTTTGCTGTTTATTTTTGCCTAAGACTTTGAGCCATTTCAGGACAAGGTCTGCTAGTCTCTAGATACTGTCATTTATACTTAACTTCCTCCTGCTCGATTAGCCATTTTATGCTCTGCTTTCTTTCGCATTTGGTTAGTGATATCGAAATGCATTAATGCTTCATATAAGACAAAATATCCTAAGGATTCTCGTAGTAACATTAATATCTGGAGCCAGTGGGGGGGAAATGGTTAACAACCCATCACTGTATTCATGTTAAGAAATTTCTACAATTACACATGGATTTGGGGTTTCCGCCTCATTTACTCAATTCTTAGGAAGTAGTTATTCGAGGCTACTGCTTTTGTTCTTTTCTTCCTACGAAATCTCTTTTTAAAAAAACATCTGAGGCAACATTGTTTTTCTTATAAAATATTCCTATTTAAGCACTGAGAATTAGAACAGTCCCTGATCTGGACACTTCAGCTTATTTTAAATTCGGTCCTATTGGTATTTGATATTTTTATTGTCTGCTTGTTTGGTTTGGCACTTTACATGGCATTTTACAGGAAAGGGGGGAATATATGCCTAACTTTTTAGATAAATTATTGCAACAAGTAAACACATTGAATCATGCTTTCCTCTGATTTTTTGTCCTCCAGTGGTAAACTAAACAATCGTTTGTGGCTACTAGGATTAAGAAAAATATACTTTAGGAACTTTCTAAGAAGGCAGCCCAAGTCTATGCCAATTATTCCTTCTCCTGCCCTTTCTTAAAAAGTTAAGTGTGATCTAACTAATGAATCTGAAAGAAGAATCCAAATACATTGGTGGCTTTGGGTTTTTAAGGAAGACTCTGAATTATCATTGTTTAAAGGTGGAGGAGTTCACCAAGGACTTATCGGCCTTGAAATAAACCTTTCCTCTGGAGAAAAAAAAAAGATAGACTGGTGTTAGAATTCTCATTGCAATATTGGAATCTAGAAAAGAGTGGAGAATATTTACAGACATCTGAGAAGAAAGTACTACAAAACTAGAATCACCCTCAGCCAATATATCACTTATACGTGTGTGCTACAGTGAATACAGTAAGACTTTCAAGAATTTAGAAAGCATATCACTCACTAGACTTCTACGTGGTAATTAGTCGAAGATCTTCTCCAGTCAACTGAAAATTAACTAAGAGAAAGAATTCCAAGATAGAACATATTGTGTGTGATAAACAGTGATGATCAGTGAATATATTCAAAATCTTGGTTAATCCTAAATAGATGATAATATTGTGATTGTGAGCAGAAATATTTGTAAAAATAAATACAATTTTAGAAAACTTGATCAAAAGGCAATATTTTCCAAAGAAAGAAAAAAATGTAAACAATAAATCCATAGCACATTTTAAATGTGGGATAAAATATATGTTATCAAAGGAATGAGACCAAATATATCACTTAGGAAAAGGAATAGGTTGAATAATATGATATTCAATGACAAAGACTCAGTTTTGAGTAAGTAAACATACACTCAGGAAAATTTGCTAAGGAGAAACCTATCTAAAAAGAAATGGCAAAAAATGATTTAAAATAAAGTGATAAAGGGCGCCTGGGTGGCACAGCGGTTAGGCGTCTGCCTTCGGCTCAGGGTGTGATCCCGGCGTTATGGGATCGAGCCCCACATCAGGCTCTTCTGCTATGAGCCTGCTTCTTCCTCTCCCACTCCCCCTGCTTGTGTTCCTTCTCTCGCTGGCTGTCTCTATCTCTGTGGAATGAATAAATAAAATCTTTAAAAAAGAATTAATTGATAAGTATGTGGTCCCACCAAGATGAAGAGCAGGTCGAGAAATGCATAAAACAAAACACTTCGCAAATGCAGAGATAAATTGTTAAATCAGCAAACACTTTCCTTAGAAATGGGATTTTAAAAACACCTTTCTGAGAATTAACAATCCAATGGCAGGTTGGGGAGAGGAAGAACAAAAAAAAATTTAATTAAAAAAACCCAACAAGCCAAAGGAACACACACACGTGTGCATTTCATGTTTGATCCCACACACAGTTTAAATCCATGAGCTGTGTCCACATGTCATTGTGTTATGCCTCTGGAACATACAAAGAGGTTGGCTACAAACAAAACTTTAATATATTAAAAATGTAGAGATGCTAAAGGATACTTCTTTGGACTAAAATGCAATAAAACAAGAAAAAGCCTTTCAGGAATTTTTGACAATTTCTCACAATATAAATAAAAGAGGAAAAGTGAATATATTTCACATCATTTTAAGTACTTTGATACTTATGTTAGGCTTCCTGTTTGAAAATTATTTACTGAAACTTACAAGCTACCATTAACCACTTATTTTTCCTCTTTCCCTAAAGACGCTTAAGCTGTGATTCACATAGTTTAGTACTAAATTTCTTTTGACACAATCAAGAGTATTCATTAGAAATCATCAGCAAACATTGTATGAAATGGCTACAATGTAAAGTGCCCCTCAATAAAATTAGGAATAAGACAAAGACCCACGATAGCTACTAATATTCTGTATTAATTTGAAGGCTTTAAGCCATAGATGTCAAGAAAATTGATATAAATACAGATGGAGAAGAGAGTAAGTAATTTATCATTAGTTATAGATGATGTGCTAGGAATCCATAATGTCTGGAAAAAGTGACTACAAAGGCTGCGGGGTCCTCACTTGGACCTCCAGGTTCAGTGGCAAGGGAGCAGGGCAGATGGCATTAGTGGCTGAAGCCAGTGGTGTGTACCTACTTGATGCCAGGAACTGGCTGCAGGAACACGCATGGTGGCAGGGGTATCTGTAGTGGTACATGCTGGGGTCAGATGTGAACAGTTGCAGGGGCCTGTGCTGTCTGCCAGGTGTGCACTAGTCTGGGCTCAAGCACAGCAGTGCAGGCCAGGGACAGGAGTCACGGATACCTGTGTCCCAGAGGCAATGGCACTGTGACATGTGGACACAGCTGTAGATTTAAACTGGGTGTGGAATCACTCAAACAGGAAATGCACACATGTCTGTGTTACACTGGGCTTGTTGGGGTTTTTCAATTAAAATTTTCATTGTTCTTCCTCTCCCCAACCTGCCATTGGATTGCTAATTCTCAGGAAAATATTTTTAAAACTCCACTTCTAAGGAAGGTGTTTGTTGATTTAATAATCTCTAAGCAAAATATTAAAGTAGCCTGATCTGCCCCTGTAGACCCTCCAATAGCTCTCTCTGCCAAGGGTCATGTATTTGTGGTATCATGGACCCCATTTGGCTGATCCAAGGAGACACCATACCCCTCAGACTAGGAGTTGCCACACACCCCTGTACGTGGCACCCCACACCACTGAACCTGGGTTCACAGCACAGTCCAGGGTACCCCCATCCTCAGGTGAAGTCTTTCCTTACTGAAATCAGTCCATAAAGTCTTGAAGGAGTGACTGCTTCTTCAAATGCAGAAACACCTATGGCTGCGGGGATCACGGTGTCAGGGAAACATGATACCAACAAAGGAACTCAATAAACATTCAATAACTGGCACCAAAGATATGGAGATCTATGGATTGTCCAAATATTTAAATTCTACTTCTTTGTGATTAATAATTGCATTTTAAGTCATTTCTTTCTTCTCAAATTTTACCCTAAACAGTCATGACATACCAAGCCACTTCTTCAATATTTTGCTTAGAAATTTCCTTAAATATGCAATGCCATTGATCACAAGTTCTACCTCACACAAAACACTAGGTCACAAATATAATTCAGCCAAATTCTTTGCCACTTTATAACAAGGATTGCCTTTCCTCCAATTTCCAGTAACACATTCGTCATTTCCCTCTGAGACTTCAGTGTTCTGTTCCCAACCATGTAGCTGTTCTGTAAGAAGATGGAGGTTTTCTCTTCTGTTCTCCCTTCTCTTCCTGAGTTTTCTCACTGATATCACCTTTAAAGGTCCATTACAGCAACATAGGCTTTTTCTAACATGTACCTCAAAACTCTTTCAGACTCTACTTATTACATACTTAAAAGCCGCTTCCACACTTTTAGGTTTTTGTTATTCTACTTCCTGGTACCAATTTATGTCTCAGTCTGCTCAGGAGACTATAACAAAAAACCATAGACTAGGTGGTTTAAGCAACAGACATTTATTTCTCTGGAGGTTGGGGATCGAAGATCAAAGTGCCAGCAGATTCACTGACCAGTGAAGCCCGCTTCCTGGTTCATAGAAGGCCATCTTCTCATTGTTCTCACGTGGCAGAAGGGGCAAGGAAGGG